>NW_024067875.1:0-300000 GCF_009389715.1 Phoenix dactylifera
CGCGACTATGTGAGAAGAAATATGTAGAAGTGCAGAGAGTAGACTCCGCGGATAATGTGGCAGACCCGTTCACTAAGCAGCTAAGTCAGCAAAAGACTGAAGCCCACCTTGAGAAGATGGGGCTTAGATATATGACTGATTGGCTTTAGTGCAAGTGGGAGATTGTTAGATGTATGCCCTAGAAGCCAATCTGGCTGACACATTGTTAATTCTAGGGACATAATTTTGTACTTGACTATTTATTATTGAATAAATAAAAGGCATCTTTTCATTCATATTATTTATGTGTCTATGAATCGTCCAAGAAATTAATAAGATGATGATACATATTCTCAAGAGTTGAGAATTTGAGCCATGTATCATTGGTGATTAATTTCTAAATGCTCCTGATCAATGGATCATCACGAGGACGGTGATCGATCCGATCAGTGCACAGATCACTTTCCTTCTGGATGGACGAGACTTGAGTCCACAGTGTAGGGACACTGAAGTGATAGTGCTAGTGCTTGTTAGAGAACAAGGGTACTGAGCGTGACCAAGACAAGAAGTCACTTGGATGTCTATCCACTCGTCAGTGACTTGCTTGATGTTGCAGTAGTGTGACTGGTCCTTTGACCTGCGGTGCTTCGGCTACTCACAGGGAGGTTATTGTAGTTTGACTGCACACATACATGGTCCCTAGCCATATGGGTCCATGCAGTGTAGATTGGCTGCAATAAGTTCACTGTAGGAGTAGGGTATGCACCTATAAGAAATCTATCGACCTTGATAGATAAGAAGAGATCCTATGTGATTTATAAGACTAAGTTCGTAAGACCTCGGCCGGGGCAGTATGCATAGTGGAGAAAGAGTTTTCCACTCTCGAACTTAAGTCGAATAAATCTTCACATATGACAGACGTGTTAGATGTATGCCCTAGAAGCCAATTTGGCTGACACATTGTTGATTCTAGGGACATAATTTTGTACTTGACTATTTATTATTGAATAAATAAAAGGCATCTTTTCATTCATATTGTTTATGTGTCTATGAATCGTCCAAGAAATTAATAAGATGATGATACATATTCTCAAGAGTTGAGAATTTGAGCCATGTATCATTGGTGATTAATTTCTAAATGCTCCTGATCAATGGATCATCACGAGGACGGTGATCGATCCGATCAGTGCACAGATCACTTTCCTTCTGGATGGACGAGACTTGAGTCCACAGTGTAGGGACACTGAAGTGATAGTGCAGGTGCTTGTTAGAGAACAAGGGTACTGAGCGTGACCAAGACAAGAAGTCACTTGGATGTCTATCCACTCGTCAGTGACTTGCTTGATGTTGCAGTAGTGTGACTGGTCCTTTGACCTGCGGTGCTTCGGCTACTCACAGTGAGGTTATTGTAGTTTGACTGCACACATACATGGTCTCTAGCCATATGGGTCCATGCAGTGTAGATTGGCTGCAGTAGGTTCACTGTAGGAGTAGGGTATGCACCTATAAGGAATCTATCGACCTTGATAGAAGAGGAGTGATCCTATGTGATTTGTTAGACTGAGTTCTAAGACCTTGGCCAGGGCAGTAATATAAAGTGGAAAAGGAGTTTTCCACTATCGAACTCAAGTCGAATAAATCTTGACATATGACAGACGATGGGGTTTGACGAGTTGTCCATGACCTCCGTCCTGTAGGGATCCACGATAGTAGGACTGTATCACATGTTAACTGCACCTAGAGGTTCATCATTCCATTCTGCTGGGTAGCCACTACATGCTGCTAGGTGTCACTGGTGGATGGTGGGACTCATAGGGATTATCTCGATGATCGATAAACCCTAATGAGTTGAGTTGGAATCGTTCCAACCCATTGAAAGGAGTTTTCAATGATATAGTGATAGAGATCACAATATATCTCACTACCAGTCAGAATAGAACCTATGGGGTCACACACACTAGAAGTATTGACCGATCTGATGGTTGAAATCGTGATTAGGAATCACAAGTAATCAATTTGATTGATAAGAAGTTGAAGAAGGAACAAAGGGAATTAATTAATTGGACTTAAACACAAATCCTACTTCGGGTAGGATTCCTAGAGTCCTAATTGGATTAGGACTAGGAATCCTAGTTGGAGTAGGACTGGAATTCCTATTTGGAATAGGATTCCTACAATCCTAATGAGATTAGGAATTTTGAATTGGATTCCTACTTGGAGTAGGATTCCTAGAAATCCTAATTGGATTAGGACTTCGGATTCAAATGGAGTCCTAATTGGATTAGGACTAAAATTAAACAAATCCTAATTAGATTAGGATTCCTTAAGTCCTAATTAATTATTAATCTAATGAATCAACATGACTCCTAATTGGATTAGGATTGAAGAGTTCAATTGAGTCATGGTTCATTCAAGTCCTAATTGGATTAGGACTAGCATAGATTAAACCCAATTGATTCATGATTTGGTTAAAGCCTAATAGGATTAGGACTTAGCCATAAGAGGGACACCTAATCCTCCTTAGAGGAGGATTAGGGCATCACAAGAAGGAGGGATCACGCCCCTCCTCCTTCCCTTGTGCGGCATGAAGAGAGGGAGGCGCCCCTCTTAGGCAAGTTGTCATGGAGCTCCTAAATGTTAGGAGCTCCACTCCCTTTATAAGGAGGACTAGGGCCGGCCCCAAGGAAGAACCTCTCTCTCCTCCTCCTCCAAGCCGTGGCCATCCTCATCCTCCCTTGTTTCAGCCGCAAGCAAGAGAGAAGCCAAAGAAAGGGTGGCGGCCTCCTTCCCTTCTCTTCCTCCATCCAACGCAGGGAGATAGAAAGAAGGCTGCAGGGGCTTGGATCTTCTTCCTCTTCTTCATCCTTCTTCTTCCTCCTTCTAAGCACAATCAAGAGTTGATTGAGAGGGAGGACATCAGCCATCAAAGCTATCTCTGCAAGGGAGCTAGCACCCCGGTGAGATAGAAAGCTTGGATCGGATCCTGCTTCGTGTGGATACCCGTAGAGGCCGGACGTTTGAACGGCTTCAAGCGAACCCTCTACCAAAACCACAAATTCAGATTTGCGGTGATCATCTACCCGCGCAAGGTGAAGATTTGATCTTCCTAATAGTTTTAAATGTTTTAATTCTTACCTAATTACGAAAGGTCTCGAAACAACGTTCATGCGATGAACGCCGAACCCGTGCATGCCGATTCCGCTGCCATCTGAAAATTTTTTGAAATATCAGCGGCATGGGCGGGTTCCCAACAGTGGTATCAGAGCCTAGGCTTCGTAGATTAAGGTAAGAATTAAATATATAAAGGCATATTAGATCTGAAAATTGAATGATCATGCATGCTGAAAAATTCTGCATGCAGATTTTTCAGGGGTGCTGATTTTTTGCATGCTGATTTTTATGTGATAAAAAGATGATTCTAAATGCATTGTTAATGGGATTACAAAGTTTAGAATCATGATTAGCATGATCAGCGACCTATGTCATGATACAATCAGTTAGTTTTCAGATCTGAAAATTATAATTGTTGCATATGGTGATGATCATAGGATTCAAACCCTTTTGGTATCAAATGTAATGACCTGCGATGTGATCTGCGATGTCATGTAATTTTTCAGATGCTTGCATGCATCTTATTTGATGTTTTGAGAGGCCTGCGTGCCTCCTAAAAGGAGATGTAATTTATTTTTATTTTTATTTTACATCTGGTTGTATTTCTGTGATGTGATGTACATCAACGATCAAGTTGAAGCAAAGGCATGAGATGAAAGGTGATCTAAGCGGTTGATGGCGATGGGATCAAGAGTTGATCAAGGATCGAATCAAGGAGGCTTAGAACCAATTCAAGAGTTGAAGACCACTTGATCGATTGATGTGCATGTGCTTGTAATACGACCTAATTAGAATCCATGATCATCACCTATTTAAAGTTTAACTTTAATTTGATGCTGCGATTATAACTGCCTGTGATGTACCGTTTGCATGAGATGTGAATGCGAGTCGGGTAGATAGGTTTACATGTGATGTAGCAAACCCAATTGAGACCTAAATCAAAACCTCCTCAATCAAGTCGAGAGTGAACCGACATGAGCAAGTCATATTAGATTAATTGATCTAATTGGTGTCTAGGAAAGCATGAAAGGTGGTTACTTAATTAGGACCTTACTCTCTGAGTAAGGAGAATCTCCCACCTGCTTACCTGGCCAATTGTTCGATTACCTCTTATGAAGGGCTCAAGTTGCAAACACTAAGACCTGATTAACCAATATTAAGTCAATAGGTCTTCCACTGTAGTAGAGCTGCTAAGGCCTTTCTGATGTTGATTTGTCTCGGCTGGACACAGTGGTCAAGTTGCATCGGGGGGCTGGACCTCTCTATAGACATGAGATGTTGTAGGGTAAAGGTGGGGTTGGGCACCAATAACTGTTAGGTGAGGACCCAATAACGACTTTATTCCTACGGTTATACGGTGGGTCTGACTTAACTAAGAAATGGGACCAATAACTGTTAGGTGAGGTTTTCATGGCTTAGAGACCAAGTTACACTGCAACATGCTTGAGAAGCATTGTACAAGAGTTGTACACTCATCCATCTATGTGTCACCAATAACTGTTAGGTGAGGTGGCATGTAAATCGGTGGGACCGCAGTACCCACTAGAAACCCTAGTCGTGTGGGATTTCCGTTTTTCTACCAGGGGAGTGTGAGGAATTCGAGAAAATAGTGGGAGTTACATTTGTTCTAAAAGACCTTAGAACAGATTAGGATCAAGTACAAAAGTCTAACTAGAATCTTTACTCTCTGCAGATACAATGTCAGCTTCAAACCCTTTGACCCGTATTCTTGAGACCAACCGACTGACCGGAACCAATTACAAAGACTGGCTTAGAAATCTCAAAATAGTTTTGGACTGTGAGAAGATAGGCTACATACTCGATTCAGATATCCCCACACTACTAGCACGTCCTACTGATGTTCAGCGTGAAATGCATAAAAAGTGGTTGGATGATGACATTAGAGTAAAATGCTATATGATGGCATCCATGTCTAATGAACTCCAATGCCAGCATGAAAATATAAAGACTGCTAGGGACATACTGGCACACCTGCAAGAGTTGTATGGTGAGCAGAGTCGCACAGCTCGTTTTGAAGTGTCCAAGAGGCTTTTCAAAACGAAGATGCGCGAGGGGCAGTCTGTCCATGATCACGATCTGACCATGATCAAGGACCTAGAGGAGCTTGAGAAGCTCGGTATGGACATGCACAAGGAATTACAAGTGGATTTGATCCTACAGTCACTTCCTGATTCATTTGGTCAGTTTATAGTAAACTACCACATGAATAAGATTGAATGCACTAAGACTAAACTAATCAACATGTTGGTAACTGCTGAGGGAGCCTTGAAAGGTTCAAGGGGCAATGTCCTTGCTGCTGAGTTGACTTCTGGTTCCAAGAGAAAGTCTACTTGGAAGAAAAAGAAGCCTGCTAAGAAGCAGAAGAAAGACAAGAAGCCAAAGAAGGAAGTTCAAAAGAAAAAGGCTAACGACAAAGGAAAATGTTTCCACTGCAATGTCGAAGGCCACTGGAAGAGAAACTGTCCTTCATACCTCGAGAGCCTGAAGAACAAGAAAGGTGATACACCTTCAGAAGGTATAAACTTGCTCATAATTGAAACTAATCTAACGGTTTCTTCTACTTCCAGTTGGGTTATAGATTCTGGTTCTAGTGCTCATTTGTGCACTACCATGCAGGGTCTAAAGGAAAGTAGAAGGCTGGCGGAAGGTGCGGTAACCCTTAGGGTTGGCAACGGGGCAAAAGTTGCTGCTGTGGCTGTGGGCACCTACCATCTGCGACTACCGTCTGGATTTAGTTTAATACTTAGAGACTGCTATTATGTACCTGTTGCTAGCAGAAATTTGATTTCTGTTTCATGTCTAGCACAGGAAGGTCATGTTTTTACATTTGACAAAGACTGCTGTTCTATTTATTTGAGAAATAAAATAGTCGCACGTGGTTTCATGATTGACAGTCTCTATCATTTACATATGGATGTATCTGTGAATGTTACCGAGCAAGAAGTGAGTGCCAAAGGATCCAAAAGATCCAGAGATGAGATAAACCAAAGATATTTGTGGCACCTCAGACTTGGCCATATTGGAGAGGATAGGATGAACAAAATGGATAAAGATGGGCTTCTCGGCTCATTGACTTCCGAGTCATATCCAGTTTGCGAGTCCTGTCTTCAAGGAAAAATGGCTAGACTGCCATTTGTAGGACATGGGGAGAGGACCACTGAAATACTTACCCTAATACATACAGATGTATGTGGCCCATTCGATGTGCTAGCCAGGGGACGTTATTCTTACTTCATTACCTTTACCGATGATTATTCACGGTATGGGTATGTGTATCTTATGAGACACAAGTCTGACTCTTTTGAAAAGTTCAAAGAGTTCAAGAATGAAGTAGAAAAACAAACTGGAAAACCACTTAAGGCTCTTCGATCAGATCGAGGAGGAGAATACTTTAGTGGGGAATTTCGGGACTATCTCAAAGAAAACGGCATAGTCTCACAATGGACACCTCCGGGTACACCTCAACTCAACGGGGTGTCAGAGAGGAGGAATCGGACCCTATTGGATATGGTCAGGTCCATGATGAGCTTCACTGATTTACCTATGTTCCTTTGGGGAGATGCCTTACTCACAGCGATTTATTTATTGAATAGAGTTCCCTCTAAATCCGTTCCTACCACACCGTATGAGATATGGCATGGTAAGAAACCAAGTCTGGGTCATCTCAAGATTTGGGGATGTCCGGCCCATGTCAAGAGACTACAGGCGGACAAGTTAGAGGCTAGGACCATAAGTGCTCGTTTTATAGGATATCCTAAAGAGTCATTAGGATACAATTTTTACGTCTCAGAGGATCGCAATGTGTTTGTGAGCCGACATGCCATCTTCTTGGAAAATCAGTTTATCCTTGATAGAGGCAGTGGGAGGAAAATTGAGCTTGAAGAGAAAGTCTCTGAAAAGCAACGAGTCATGGATCCTATTGAACCCATTCATACAGAGCCAGTACACAATGTCCCTCGACCACCTCGTAGATCTAGTAGGGTCTCCCATCCTCCCGATAGATACTTAGGTATACTAGCAGAGGATACCGAGGAAATGTTCCTAGTGGGAGATAGGGATCACATACAGGATCCCAAAACCTACAACGAGGCAATATCTGATATCGATTCCGAGAAATGGCTGGAAGCTATGAAGTCAGAGTTAGACTCCATGCATTCCAACCAAGTCTGGACCTTAGTAGATCCACCAGAAGGTATTGTACCTATTGGATGTAAATGGATCTACAAAAGGAAGATAGGTTCGGATGGAGAGGTAGAGACCTATAAGGCAAGGCTTGTGGCGAAAGGGTATAGTCAGCGCGAAGGCATTGACTATCAGGAGACCTTTTCACCTGTAGCCATGCTAAAATACATCCGAACATTGCTTGCCATTGCAGCATTTCATGATTATGAAATCTGGCAGATGGATGTGAAAACTGCTTTCCTGAATGGATATCTTGATGAAGATATCTATATGGAACAGCCTTTGGGTTTCACTTCCAGTGATGGAGATCACAAGGTCTGCAAGCTGCAAAGGTCCATCTATGGACTAAAGCAAGCATCTCGGAGTTGGAACACTCGTTTCGATGACGCAATCAAAACGTTTGATTTCATCAAAAACGAAGAGGAACCGTGTGTTTACAAAAAGGTTAGTGGGAGTACGGTCGTTTTTTCGTACTGTACGTAGATGACATTCTCCTGATAGAAAATGATATTCCCATGCTAACCTCGGTTAAGGTCTGGTTGTCAAAAAGAATTCTCCATGAAAGACCTTGGGGAAGCATCCTATATTTTGGGAATAAAGGTCTATAGAGATAGATCTAAAAGAATGCTTGGCCTTTCACAGAAGATGTACATAGAGGAGGTGCTGAAGAGATTCAACACATGAGCAAGATTCCCTATGCATCGGCAATGGGAAGCCTCATGTATGCCATGCTGTGTACATAACCTGATATAGCTCTTGCTGTGAGTGTCACAAGCAGATATCAGTCGGATCCAGGCAAGAAGCACTGGATAGCTGTGAAAGAACAGTCTTAAGTACTTGAGAAGAACTAAGGACATGTTCTTGGTCTTTGGGAGAAGATCAGAGTTGAAGGTAGAAGGATGCACACATATAGATGATAGAAAGTCTACATCAGAATATGTGCAATTGTGGTTCAGTAAATTGGAAGAGTTCCAAACAACCGATCATTATAGATTCTACCTTAGAAGCTGAATGTTAAGCCGTATCTAAGGGTGCAGTGGAAACCTTCTGATTAAAAGTTAATTGCAGAGTTAGGTGTAATGTCATTAGATGCCATAACACTTTACTGCGATAACATTGGCACCATAGCACTAGCTATGGAGCCATGGTCTCATCAGAAGTCCAAGCACATAGAGCGGCACTTCCATTTCATACGCGACTATGATGTAGACGTGCAGAGAGTAGACTCCGCAGATAACGTGGCAGACCCGTTCACTAAGCAGCTGAGTCAGCAAAAGACTGAAGCCCACCTTGAGAAGATGGGCCTAAGATATATGACCAATTGGCTTTAGTGCAAGTGGGAGATTGTTAGATGTATGCCCTAGAAGCCAATTTGGCTGACACATTGTTGATTCTAGGGACATAATTTTGTACTTGACTATTTATTATTGAATAAATAAAAGGCATCTTTTCATTCATATTGTTTATGTGTCTATGAATCGTCCAAGAAATTAATAAGATGATGATACATATTCTCAAGAGTTGAGAATTTGAGCCATGTATCATTGGTGATTAATTTCTAAATGCTCCTGATCAATGGATCATCACGAGGACGGTGATCGATCCGATCAGTGCACAGATCACTTTCCTTCTGGATGGACGAGACTTGAGTCCACAGTGTAGGGACACTGAAGTGATAGTGCAGGTGCTTGTTAGAGAACAAGGGTACTGAGCGTGACCAAGACAAGAAGTCACTTGGATGTCTATCCACTCGTCAGTGACTTGCTTGATGTTGCAGTAGTGTGACTGGTCCTTTGACCTGCGGTGCTTCGGCTACTCACAGTGAGGTTATTGTAGTTTGACTGCACACATACATGGTCTCTAGCCATATGGGTCCATGCAGTGTAGATTGGCTGCAGTAGGTTCACTGTAGGAGTAGGGTATGCACCTATAAGAAATCTATCGACCTTGATAGAAGAGGAGTGATCCTATGTGATTTGTTAGACTGAGTTCTAAGACCTTGGCCAGGGCAGTAATATAAAGTGGAAAAGGAGTTTTCCACTATCGAACTCAAGTCAAATAAATCTTGACATATGACAGACGATGGGGTTTGACGAGTTGTCCATGACCTCCGTCCTGTAGGGATCCACGATAGTAGGACTGTATCCCATGTTAACTGCACCTAGAGGTTCATCATTCCATTCTGCTGGGTAGCCACTACATGCTGCTAGGTGTCACTGGTGGATGGTGGGACTCATAGGGATTATCTCGATGATCGATAAACCCTAATGAGTTGAGTTGGAATCGTTCCAACCCATTGAAAGGAGTTTTCAATGATATAGTGATAGAGATCACAATATATCTCATTACCAGTCAGAATAGAACCTATGGGGTCACACACACTAGAAGTATTGACCGATCTGATGGTTGAAATCGTGATTAGGAATCACAAGTAATCAATTTGATTGATAAGAAGTTGAAGAAGGAACAAAGGGAATTAATTAATTGGACTTAAACACAAATCCTACTTCGGGTAGGATTCCTAGAGTCCTAATTGGATTAGGACTAGGAATCCTAGTTGGAGTAGGACTGGGATTCCTATTTGGAATAGGATTCCTACAATCCTAATGAGATTAGGAATTTTGAATTGGATTCCTACTTGGAGTAGGATTCCTAGAAATCCTAATTGGATTAGGACTTCGGATTCAAATGGAGTCCTAATTGGATTAGGACTAAAATTAAACAAATCCTAATTAGATTAGGATTCCTTAAGTCCTAATTAATTATTAATCTAATGAATCAACATGACTCCTAATTGGATTAGGATTGAAGAGTTCAATTGAGTCATGGTTCATTCAAGTCCTAATTGGATTAGGACTAGCATAGATTAAACCCAATTGATTCATGATTTGGTTAAAGCCTAATAGGATTAGGACTTAGCCATAAGAGGGACACCTAATCCTCCTTAGAGGAGGATTAGGGCATCACAAGAAGGAGGGATCACGCCCCTCCTCCTTCCCTTGTGCGGCATGAAGAGAGGGCGGCGCCCCTCTTAGGCAAGTTGTCATGGAGCTCCTAAATGTTAGGAGCTCCACTCCCTTTATAAGGAGGACTAGGGCCGGCCCCAAGGAAGAACCTCTCTCTCCTCCTCCTCCAAGCCGTGGCCATCCTCATCCTCCCTTGTTTCAGCCGCAAGCAAGAGAGAAGCCAAAGAAAGGGTGGCGGCCTCCTTCCCTTCTCTTCCTCCATCCAACGCAGGGAGATAGAAAGAAGGCTGCAGGGGCTTGGATCTTCTTCCTCTTCTTCATCCTTCTTCTTCCTCCTTCTAAGCACAATCAAGAGTTGATTGAGAGGGAGGACATCAGCCATCAAAGCTATCTCTGCAAGGGAGCTAGCACCCCGGTGAGATAGAAAGCTTGGATCGGATCCTGCTTCGTGTGGATACCCGTAGAGGCCGGACGTTTGAACGGCTTCAAGCGAACCCTCTTCCAAAACCACGAATTCAGATTTGCGGTGATCATCTACCCGCGCAAGGTGAAGATTTGATCTTCCTAATAGTTTTAAAAGTTTTAATTCTTACCTAATTACGAAAGGTCTCGAAACAACGTTCATGCGATGAACGCCGAACCCGTGCATGCCGATTCCGCTGCCATCTGAAAATTTTTTGAAATATCAGCGGCATGGGCGGGTTCCCAACAAGACGATGGGGTTTGACGAGTTGTCCATGACCTCCGTCCTGTAGGGATCCACGATAGTAGGACTATATCATACGATAACTGCACCTAGAGGTTCACCATTCTATTCTGCTGGGTAGCCACTACATGCTGCTAGGTGTCACTGGTGGATGGTGGGACTCATAGGGATTATCTTGATGATCGATAAACCCTAATGAGTTGAGTTGGAATCGTTCCAACCCATTGAAAGGAGTCTTCAATGATATTGTGATAGAGATCACAATATATCTCACTACCAGTCAGAGTAGAACCTATGGGGTCACACACACTAGAAGTATTGACCGATCTAATGGTTGAATAGTGATTAGGAATAACAAGTAATCAATTCGATTGATATTCAGTTGAAGAAGGAACAAAGGAAATTAATTAATTGGACTTGAAACAAGAGTCCTACTTCGAGTAGGATTCCTAGAGTCCTAATTGGATTAGGACTGGGAATCCTAGTTGGAGTAGGACTGGAATTCCTACTTGGATTAGGATTCCCACAATCCTACTTAGTATAGGATTTTTGAATTCAATGTGAATTCCTACTTAGAATAGGATTCCTAGAAGTCCCAATTGGATTAGGACTTCGGATTCAAATTGAGTCCTAATTGGATTAGGAATAAAATTAAATACATCCTAATATGGATTAGGGTTTCTTAAATCACAATTAATTATTAATCTAATAAATCAATAAGACTCCTAATTGGATTAGGATTGAAGAGTTCAATTGAGTCAAAATTGATTCAAGTACTAATTGGATTAGGACTTACCTAGATTGGATCCATTGGTTCACCCTTGGGCTAAGCCTAATAGGATTAGGGCTTAACCACATTAAGGCAATGCAAACCCTAATGTGGACTAGGGTTTACCAAGAGGGAGGGGCGCAAGCTCCTCTCCTTGATCACTTGGTGCGGCACAAGAGAGGGGGCCGGCGCCCCCTCTTTGGAAAGTCATCTAGGGCTCCAACTTTGGAGGAGCCCTAGATGGCTATAAGAAGGCTTATGAAGCCGGCGCCCTAGAGCATTGCTTCCTCTCCCTTTTGTGCCGTGGCCACCCTCTCCCCTCTCCTTGTTTCAGCCGCAAGCAAGGGAAGAAGAACTCCAAGTGTTGGCGGTCTCCTCCCCTTCCCTTGCTTCATCCAACGCAAGGAAGAAAAGAAGGCTGCGTGGGGATTCTTCTTCATCCTCTTCTTCATCCTTCTTCTTCCTCCTCTCAAGCATATTCAAGAGTTGAAAGAAAGAGAGAAGATCAGCCATCAAAAGAAGTCTTTGCAAGGGAGCTAGCACCCCGAAAAGACAAGAGATCTTTGATCAGGTCCTCTGCTTCGTGTGGATACCCGTAGAGGCCGGACGTTTGAACGGCTTCAAACGAACCTTCAACCTAAAACCACGAGCTTCAGTTTGCGGTGATCATCTACCCGCACAAGGTGAAGATTTGATCTCCCTAAAGGTTTTAAAAGTATTAATCCTTATCTTAACTACGAACGATCTAGAAACAGCGTTCATGCGATGAACGTCGATCCCGCTTATGCCGATTCCGCTGCAATCTGATTTTTGTTTTGAAATATCAGCGGCATAGGCGGGTTCCCAACAGATCACATACAGGATCCCAAAACCTACAACGAGGCGATATCTGATATCGATTCCGAGAAATGGCTGGAAGCTATAAAGTCAGAGTTAGACTCCATGCATTCCAACCAAGTCTAGACCCTAGTAGATCCACCAGAAGGTATTGTACCTATTGGATGTAAATGGATCTACAAAAGGAAAATAGGTTCGGATGGAAAGGTAGAGACCTATAAAGCAAGACTAGTGGCGAAAGGATATAGTCAACGCGAAGGCATTGACTATCAGGAGACCTTTTCACCTGTAGCCATACTAAAATCCATCCGAACATTGCTTTCCATTGCAGCATTTCATGATTATGAAATCTGGCAGATGGATGTGAAAACTGCTTTCCTGAATGGATATCTTGATGAAGATATCTATATGGAACAACCTTTGGGTTTCACTTCCAATGATGGAGATCACAAGGTCTGCAAGCTGCAAAGGTCCATCTATGGACTAAAGCAAACATCTCGGAGTTGGAACACTCGTTTCGATGACGCAATCAAAACGTTTAATTTCATAAAAAATGAAGAGTAACCATGTGTTTACAAAAGGGTTAGTGGGAGTGCTGTCGTATTTCTCGTACAGTACGTGGACGACATCCTCCTGATAGGGAATGATATTTCCATGCTAACCTCGGTCAAGGTCTGGTTGTCAAAAGAGTTCTCCATAAAAGACCTTGGGGAAGCATCCTATATTTTGGGAATAAAGGTCTATAGAGATAGATCTAAAAGGATGCTTGGCCTATCACAGAAGATGTACATAGAGAAAGTGCTGAAAAAGTTCAGCATGGAATACTGTAAAAGGGGTCTCTTACCCCTAAGGCATAGAATTCATCTCTCCAAGAAGATGTGCCCCAACACATCTGAAGAGATTCAACGCATGAGCAAGATCCCCTATGCATCAGCAATAGGGAGCCTCATGTATGCCATGCTATGTACACGACCTGATATAGCCCTTGCTGTGAGTGTCACAAGCAGATATCAGTCGAATCCAGATGAAGAACACTAGACAGCTATGAAGAATATTCTTAAGTACTTGAGAAGAACTAAAGATTTATTCTTGGTTTTTGGAGGATCATCAGAGCGGCGCTTCCACCTCATACGCGACTATGTTGAGAAGAAGTATGTCGAGGTGCAGAGAGTAGACTCCGTGGATAACGTGGCAGACCCATTCACTAAGCAGCTGAGTCAGCAAAAGACTGAAGCTCATCTTGAGAAGATGGGCCTAAGATATATGACCAATTGGCTTTAGTGCAAGTGGGAGATTGTTAGATGTATGCCCTAAGAGCCAATCTGGCTGACACATTGTTAATTCTAGGGACATAATTTTGTACTTGACTATTTATTATTGAATAAATAAAAGGCATCTTTTTATTCATATTGTTTATGTGTCTATGAATCGTCCAAGAATTAATAAGATGATGATGCGTATTCTTAAGAGTTAAGAATTTGAGCCATGCATCATTGGTGATTAATTTCTGAATGCTCCTGATCAATGGATCATCACAAGGACGGTGATCGATCCGATCAATGCACACATTGCTTTCCTTATGGATAGACGAGACTCGAGTCCACAGTGTGGCGACACTGAAGTAATAGTGCAGGTGCTTGTCAAGAACAAGGGTACTGAGCGTGACCAAGACAAGAAGTCACTTGGATGTCTATCCACTCGTCAGTGACTTGCTTGATGTTGCAGTAGTGTGACTGGTCCTTTGACCTGCGATGCTTCGGCTACTCACAGTGAGGTTATTGTAGTTTGACTGCACATATACATGGTCTCTAGCCATATCGGTCCATGCAGTGTAGATTGGCTGCAGTAGGTTCACTGTAAGAGTAGGGTATGCACCTATAAGGAATCTATCGACCTTGATAGATGAGAAGAGATCCTATGTAATTTATAAGACTGAGTTCCTAAAACCTCCATCTTGTAGGAATCCATGATAGAAGGACTGTATCACACGATAACTGCACCTAGAGATTCATCATTCTATTCTACTGGGTAGCCACTACATGCTGCTAGGTGTCACTGGTGGATGGTGGGACTCACAGGGATTATCTCGATGATCGATAAACCCTAATGAGTAGAGTTGGAATCGTTCCAATCCATTGAAAGGAGTTTTCAATGATATTGTGATAGAGATCATAATATATCTCACTACCAGTCAGAATAGAACCTATGGGGTCACACACATTAGAAGTATTGACCGATCTGATGGTTGAATCGTGATTAGGAATTACAAGTAATCAATTCGATTGATAATCAGTTGAAGAAGGAACAATGGAATTAATTAATTGGACGTAAACACAAAACCTACTTCGAGTAGGATTCCTAGAGTCCTAATTGGATTAGGACTGGGAATCCTAGTTGGAGTAGGACTGGGATTCCTAATTGGAGTAGGATTCCTACAATCCTAATGAGATTAGGAGTTTTGAATTAAAATTGGATTCCTACTTGGAATAGGATTCCTAGAGTCCTAATCGGATTAGGACTTCGGATTCAAATTAGAGTCCTAATTGGATTAGGACCAAAATTAAATAAGTCCTAATTGGATTAGGATTTCTTAAGTCCTAATTAATTATTAATCTAATGAATCAACAAGACTCCTAATTGGATTAGGATTGAAGGGGTCAATTGAGTCATGGTTCATTAAGTTCTAATTGGATTAGGACTTACCTAGATTAAACCCAAATTGGTTCACCCTTGGTCCAAGCCTAATTAGATTAGGACCTAACCATGAGTGACCTTCTTGTTGGAAATTGTGTCCCAAAGCCAATTTTTATTATAAGAATAATGTATATGTTTTATTTAATGAATAATAAAATCTATTCTGGAATTCTTTTCATCACAAGTGTTGCATCTTTAAATAGGAACTCCTGTGTATTGTGATGAAGTCCTTAGGACTAATTTAGTGGATAAAGGAGGTTTTATCATTTAGTCCTTAAATTGGTTCGCGACCGATTGACAAGCTATTAATTGGACAATAGCTATGTCAAGTATAGGTCGTTGTATGCCATTTAGTTGGTTGTCCTCTTAACCAAGGAGTGTGGAGACACTGGTATGGCATATAGGTGAGATGTAGGAGTACATCGTCGCTGAACAGTGACTCACCTGTTGAGCACTCCACTGTCAGGAGTTAGCTTACAAAGCATATGGGCATAAGTATCCCTTAGACCTGAGACTATCACGGTGACTTGCAAGCAACTCACTATACTTTGGCACTGAACGATCTGAATTTCTAATTCAGATATTGAAAAGTTGCTGGGTGCAGTCAAGTACTCGCGAAGTCTGTGTATGAGTCAAGAAGGGATTGACCGCTTCAGATTATAGGAGTTGATGTTTCGCTGTGTTTCAATTTAGTAAAACGTTGGCCAGGGTAAACCAAATGATTGGTCACTCGAATTTAATTAATTGAAATACAATATGGATGACCGGACCAAAGTGTGACAGTTCACTTTAGGTCATCTTGAGCATCATTGGTCAAAAGGATGAATTATGCGGTAACCATATGAATGGGTTTTTTGAATGTTGCTTTGCATATTCGACCTATCCGGACATCGGGTTTCATTGCTAGATGGTCACCTCGATTAGTGCATGGAGTGGTTCATGTACTACCGGCTTAGTGTTCGAACCTATCGGAGTCACGCACATAAGTCAAGTTAAGTAGGAAGGACTTGATCCAATTTAATTGAGAATTAAATTGTGGGTCATTTGAGATTTGGTTTTGTCTATGTTCAGCTAGCACTGAACATGAGGTACATACTGAATTTCATGGATGTGTATTTAATTATGCCTGTATTCTGGCTTAATCAAGTTTCAATTAATGTAATTGAAATTGATTTGGACTTATTTGTTGAGTTTGTTTTTGAATTGGATTCAAATGAATGTAATTGGGCTTAATGATGATTTTATTAGAATTTATTCCATATTTATTCTAGTCCAAGTGTGACTCGGATTGATCTGAAAATTGAACTAATTGGAGTTCACATGAATCAGATTCATGTGGAATTTTTTCGGATCCAAAATCTTTCAAATTGGTCTTCAATTTGGTTTAGAACCAATAATGGACCCAAACCCATTTGATTCAGCCCATTTGAATTAACCCATTTAAGAAAAGTCAAATTTGATTCAGAAATTTACTTGTTTGCCCCTCTATTTGAATGACACGTTTTTGGTTCTGGTTTCTTCCTCGGTCCAGTGGACCAATTTTTTTTTCTGCAAACCTTCTCCCGTGGACCGCGTTCTTCTTCTTCTTCCGAACACATCGAAGGCCGCTTGATCTTCCCTCTTTCGGCTACCATTTGAAGATCCGAAGAGACGTGTCTCTTCGGTTTTGAAACCTCTTTAATATAGGACTGATTTAATTGAAATCAAACGGTTCAAAAAATTCAATAAAATCATGAAACGTTTGGCGTTCGCTCTTCCCTTTTGGCGTTTTCTCTTCCCTGGTTCAGCCTTGTCTTTGCCTATAAATAGGCTAGCTTTCTCTTCATTCTGAGCTAGAGATTTTATCTGGGGAGAGGGGAGATTCATGATCTTTTGAGTAGCCTGTAAAAGAGAGAAAAAGGAAACGGGAAGAAAGAGGAAAAGAAAGAAAAAGAAAAAGGGAAGAAGGAATTTTTGAAATTCTTTTCTTCCAGGGGTTTATTTGCAAAAGGGTTTTTGCAATATACAGACATCATCCTACCTTCCTGCATTTCTTGGCGTGCGTGTGAAGTAGAGGGTCCGTACATCCGGGCCTCGCATAGCACCAGATCCATCAGTACCAGATCCGGCACCAGATCCAGTTCCAGATCCAGTTCCCGATCCAGTACCAGATCTAGCATCTGATCCAGTATCTGATCCAGCACTTGGCCCTGTACCAGATTCTGTTCCTGAGTACCTTGACCATCTTCCGCTGCGGGATCGAGGTATGGTAAACATAATATAGTTATGTTATTTATTTATACCTGTTATAAATAAATAGATAAAATTTTAAAACTGATTTTCTGACCTGGCATCCGATTTTATCGGATTTTGCGGGATATTTTACATCAATTGGTATCAGAGCCAGGTTGGCCGATGGAATTGGCCTATAATATCTAGAATTATGCATGATTTAATTTTTAAATTTAGATTAGATCTAGATTTATTGATAAAATATCAATCTTGTGCTGAATTATAAGGTTGTCCTGCTATAAGGTTAACCCCTTATAGTGAAAAGGTTGTCCTAGCACAAAATTGAGATTAATTTGTATCATAAAATAAATAGTTTATTTTTGTGAAATTATGCATAATTGATGTTTATGAAATTTCAGTTTTAAATTTATTATGACCACAAAGTTTAAATATAAATTGTTTATATTTGGAATAAATTGACACCTTGAATCCATGATCATAATACATTTAATAAAGAATTAAATGTTGAATTTAAAATTTAAAATTTGAATTTCAAATAAAGATTTAAAATTCAAAATTTGAAATTCGAATTAAAATTTAAATTTGAACATGGGTTTTGGGGCATGGGTTAGCACAATCAGATTAGTTGATTAGGTTAGACCTAATGTTAGAATTGAATTGGAATCAATAGTTGTATTAGACTAAATTCATTTTTCTAATTTGATCAAACTCAATAGTTTAGTTGATCATGTCCAAACACTTCAATTGGATCTGATTGTGGCTCAGTGGTCGAGCCTGAGTTCTCAATGACTATCTAAATCAACTTGACATACCATTTGGTGTCTAAGGCAAGTTGGATCTACGGTTATTAATTGGGGCTACCTCTTTCCTGGCCAACTCTGTTGGTGTCTAGGAAAGACGGTTAATGGCGGAACCCTCCCGTGATCTCTCTTACCTGGCCAATGTGGTCGTTCAAGCTTTGATTTAGATATCTTGAGACTTGGTACTCACCCATGTCAATAAGGAAATCAGTATGACTGATTTAGATGTCCATAGACCAATGAAATTCTATGTCCTCTATATGACTCAGTGCAGTCAGTGGGAGGATATAGAATTATCGGTCTCTCTAAAATCCTCTAAATTATTAGGTCCTTAAAATAATATAGTTATATAGATAACTAGGTCATAGCCTCCCATTAAAATGGATGATAATTGGTCCAGTATTTCAGTTGGACATGCAGGACGCTTCCGTCTGGTGTTCATCTGAATATTGGAATTATCCTTCATTATATGATAGCTCTTTGAGCTATCTGATTGTGATTAGGTTGGCCGAGCTTTCCTCGGGCCTGATCATACATTAGGTAGTGTCATCGAGTTAGTTCATTAATGGTTGGATCTGACCAGGATTTTCAGTGGAGGCCTCCGCCTACTGATTACCACCTGGGGCAAAATAAAATACTAGAAATTATTTAGAGAAATAATTGGTAATGTACCTACCCTTAGATGCATATGGGTTGGCCGAGCTTTCCTCGGGCCTGTATACAGTCCATGTGGATTCTAGTACCCGCTAAGGAATTAAAGTAATTCCTCGAATTAAAGGTAGAGGCTAAAAATTTGACTAAAATAGTGGGAGAAATCTTTAGACTGAAGTCCAAGTCTTTAGAGTTAAAATAAATCATATACTAATTAGCTCTGGTTTTTTCCTTTCAGATATGGCTAACTCTTTGTCCCTCCGAACACTCTTAGACAACGATAAACTTAATGGACCTAACTTCGATAGCTGGTATCGGAAGATGAAAATTGTATTAGAGCACGAGCGGATCCTATATGTGATATTGGATCCAGCACCTGAGGAACCTGCAGCAAATGCACCACGTGCAATCAGAGACGCTTATCAGAAGTGGCTTAATGATCGCACTACTGTACGCTGCATCATGAGGGCTTCGATGAATGACGAATTTAGTCGTAAATTCGAAGAGGCACAGCCTGTGGAAATATTTCAAATGTTGAAAGAGTCTTTCGGGACACCTGATGATGTCGAACGACATAAGACCTCCTGTGCGATTTTCAATGCCCGCATGAGGGAAGGGGAATCAATCACAGAACATGTATTGTACATGGTTGAGAAAATTGATCTCCTAAGTAAACTTGGTTTTCCTCTGCACGAGCAATTGGGCAAGGATGCTATTTTGAACTCACTTCCCAAATTCTACCTAACCTTCCTTAGTCATTATAGAATGACTAAACCTGCAGTATCCTATCATGGATTGCTAGGTTTACTGCAGACCTATGAGAAGGATCACCAACTCTTTAAGGGGTCGGTGAATGTGGTGGGTGGAACTTCTGCAGGTCGTTCTTCCTTTAAGAAAGGAAAGAAAAAGAAGGTAAATAAAGTTCGTGCTAGGGCTTCTAAGCCCAAACAGACTATGAAGCAGAAATCTGATCAGAGTAAGGCAGAATGCTTCTTCTGCAAGAAGCAGGGTCACTGGAAGCGGAACTGTCCGGCTTATTTAGCGTCCTTTGATCCAAACAGGCTAAAGAAGAAAATGCAGCAAATAGTTGCTGCACAAGATAATTATATGATAACACCTTGTAATTTTTCTGTTTATGATTCTACTACCTGGGTATTGGATACCGGAAGTCCAATTAATATTTGCAATTCTTTGCAGGGACTTCAAGTAAGTAGAAGATTCAAGAACGGCGATCGATTCCTAAATGTTGGTGATGGAAGATCTGTTCCAATCCTAGCTTTAGGAGTCATTGAGTTGTTTTTTGAGTCTGGAGTAGTTATGTTAGATGATTGTCACTTTTGTCCAGCATTCTTGATGAATGTCATCTCTGTAGGCTTTTTGGCCAAGAATGGTTATACCTTTTATATAAATGAAAGATTTTGTGATATCATTTTGAATGATACTAAAATTTTCAGTGGACAAATGAAATATGACATTTATACTCTATCATTGCCTATGAATGTAATGTACACATCTAATAAACACCCTAAATTAGATAAAGTCAATGAAACCTATTTATGGCATTGCCGGCTTGGTCATATAAACAAAAACAGGATAAACAGGTTAGCCCAACAAGGCATTTTAAAAATCAATGATTGTGAATCATTGCTAACTTGTGAATCCTGTCTTCTGGGTAAAATGACCAAGTCACCTTTTTCTGGAAAGGGTGAACGAGCCAGCGATGTTCTTGGCCTCATACATACTGATGTATGTGGACCTATGAACGTAAGTGCCAAAGGTGGTTATGCCTACTTCATAACCTTCACAGATGACCTATCCAGGTATGGGTATGTCTATCTGATGAAGCATAAGTCGGAATCATTTGAAATGTTCAAACGATTTCGTAATGAAGTAGAAAAACAGACTGGAAAGAGTATTAAGATCCTTCGGTCAAACCGAGGAGGAGAATACCTTTTCGGTGATTTCTTGACTTATCTAGAGGAGAATGGGATTCTCTCACAATGGACCCCTCCAGGAACACCTCAGCACAATGGTGTATCCGAAAGGAGGAATCGAACTCTGTTAGACATGGTTCGATCCATGATGGGGTTTACTAGTCTGCCTCTATCTTTTTGGGGTTATGCTTTAGAGTCTGCGTGTATAATACTAAATAAGGTTCCAAGTAAGTCTGTTGAGAAGACTCCATATGAGATATGGACTGGGCGTAAGTCGACACTTTCATACCTTAGGGTTTGGGGATGTCCGGCTTATGTTAAACGTTCTCAAACTGACAAACTGGGTCCTAGGTCCGATAAGTGTTATTTTGTAGGGTACCCTAAGCAAACTAGGGGTTATTACTTTTACCTTCCTAATGAACAAAAGATGTTCGTAGGACTTAAGGCAACATTTTTGGAAAAGGAATTTCTTGGTGAAGGAATTGTTGCCTCTAAGGTTGAACTTAGTGAAGTTCAGCAGGTGGAAGATTTAACACAATCTACTGAACCCACAGAATCGGTTTTAATTAGATCAAACCAGGAGCCCAATGTAGAAGCACCATTAAGGCGATCCGGTAGAGTACCGCGTCAAGTGGATAGATACTACGGTTTCTTGGTCCATGACGCGGATCCTATTGAGCTCGATGAGAATAATAAGGATCCGATCACCTATATGGATGCTATGCAGAGGTCCGACTCTGAGTTGTGGCTTAATGCCATGATATCCGAAATGGAGTCCATGGAAATCAATAGTGTATGGACACTAGTTGATCCACCCGAAGGGATAAAACCCATAGGGTGCAAATGGATCTTCAAAAGAAAGAGAGGCGCAGACGGAAAGGTGGAGACCTATAAAGCCCGTCTGGTTGCTAAGGGATATCGTCAACGTTATGGTATCGATTATGACGAAACTTTTTCCCCTGTGGCAATGCTAAAATCTATTCGGATCATGCTAGCTATAGCAGCATATATGGATTATGAAATCTGGCAAATGGATGTGAAAACAGCTTTTCTAAATGGAGAGCTGGAAGAAGAGGTGTATATGATACAACCTAAGGGTTTCACATCCATAGATGAGTCCAAAGTATGCAAGCTACAAAAGTCCATTTATGGACTTAAGCAAGCTTCTCGAAGTTGGAACATACGTTTCGATAAAACTATCAAAACATATGGCTTCGTTAAGAACGAAGAAGAACCTTGTGTCTACAAGTGGGTTAACGGTTCAGTGATCACATTTCTTGTGTTGTATGTGGATGACATTCTCTTAATTGGGAATGACATTCCTGCATTACAAAATGTGAAACTCTGGCTGTCATCACAGTTCTCCATGAAGGATCTGGGAGAAGCATCCTACATCCTAGGGATGAAAATCTATAGAGATAGATCTAAGAAGTTGCTTGGATTGTCCCAATCCACGTACATCGATACTATGTTGAAGCGGTTCAACATGGAGCATTCCAAGAAGGGCTATCTTCCGATAGGCCAAGGAATTTCTCTCTCTAAGAAAGATTGTCCGACAACTTCCGAAGAAAGAGAGCGTATGAGTAGAATCCCATATGCTTCTGCAGTAGGTTCTATTATGTACGCCATGACATGTACAAGACCGGATGTTGCTTACTCACTAGCAGTAGCGAGTAGGTATCAGTCTGATCCGGGTGAGAACCATTGGAAGGTGGTGAAAACCATCCTTAAGTATTTAAGAAATACTAAGGACCAATGGTTAATCTATGGAGAATCTGACTTAAAACTTGTGGGGTTTACAGACTCTAGTTTTCAGTCAGACTATGATGACAGTAAGAGTATGTCAGGATTTGTGTTTACCCTGAATGGAGGAGCAGTCTGCTGGAAAAGTTCCAAGCAGCATTCAGTAGCCGATTCTGTATGCGAAGCAGAGTATGTTGCTGCATCAGATGCGGCAAAGGAAGCTGTTTGGATCAAGAAGTTTGTAAATCAACTTGGTGTTGCTCCCTCAATCAACGGTCCAGTTCTTTTGTATTGTGACAATACCGGAGCCATTGCACAAGCAAAGGAGCCAAAGTCCCACCATAGAACCAAGCACATTCTGCGTCGCTACCACCTTGTACGAGAAATCGTGGAACGAGGTGACGTCAATCTTCAAAAGATCGATGGAAAGGAGAACCTAGCTGACCCATTCACTAAAGCCCTTTCTGTAAAGGAGTTCGATTATCACAAATCGAAGATGGGTATTAGATACTGTACAAATTGGCTTTAGTTCAAGTGGGAGTTGTTGGGAATTGTGTCCTAAAGCCAATTTTTATTGTAAGAATAATGTATATGTTTTATTTAATGAATAATAAAATCTATTCTGGCATTCTTTTCATCACAAGTGTTGCATCTTCAAATAGGAACTCCTGTGTATTGTGATGAAGTCCTTAGGACTAATTTAGTAGATAAAGGAGGTTTTATCATTTAGTCCTTAAATTGGTTCGCGACCGATTGACAAGCTATTAATTGGACAATAGCTATGTCAAGTATAGGTCGTTGTATGCCATTTAGTTGGTTGTCCTCTTAACCAAAGAGTGTGGAGACACTGGTATGGCATATAGGTGAGATGTAGGAGTACATCGTCGCTGAACAGTGACTCACCTGTTGAGCACTACACTGTCAGGAGTTAGCTCACAAAGCATATGGGCATAAGTATCCCTTAGACCTGAGACTATCACGGTGACTTGCAAGCAACTCACTGTACTTTGGCACTGAACGATTTGAATTTCTAATTTAGATATTGAAAAGTTGCTGGGTGCAGTCAAGTACTCGCGAAGTCTGTGTATGAGTCAAGAAGGGATTGACCGCTCCAGATTATAGGAGTTGATGTTTCGCTGTATTTCAATTTAGTAAAACCTTGGCCAGGGTAAACCAAGTGATTGGTCACTCGAATTTAATTAATTGAAATACAATATGGATGACCGGACCAAAGTGTGACAGTTCACTTTAGGTCATCTTGAGCATCGTTGGTCAAAAGGATGAATTATGCGGTAACCATATGAATGGGTTTTTTGAATGTTGCTTTGCATATTCGACCTATCCGGACATCGGGTATCATTGCTAGATGGTCACCTCGATTAGTGCATGGAGTGGTTCATGTACTACCGGCTTAGTGTTCGAACCTATCGGAGTCACGCACATAAGTCAAGTTAAGTAGGAAGGACTTGATCCAATTTAATTGAGAATTAAATTGTGGGTCATTTGAGATTTGGTTTTGTCTATGTTCAGCTAGCACTGAACATGAGGTACATACTGAATTTCATGGATGTGTATTTAATTATGTCTGTATTCTGGCTTAATCAAGTTTCAATTAATGTAATTGAAATTGATTTGGACTCATTTGTTGAGTTTGTTTTTGAATTGGATTCAAATGAATGTAATTGGGCTTAATGATGATTTTATTAGAATTTATTCCATATTTATTCTAGTCCAAGTGTGACTCGGATTGATCTGAAAATTGAACTAATTGGAGTTCACATGAATCAGATTCATGTGGAATTTTTTCGGATCCAAAATCTTTCAAATTGGTCTTCAATTTGGTTTAGAACCAATAATGGACCCAAGCCCATTTGATTCAGCCCATTTGAATTAACCCATTTAAGAAAAGTCAAATTTGATTTGAAAATTTACTTGTTTGCCCCTCTATTTGAATGACACGTTTTTGGTTCTGGTTTCTTCCTCGGTCCAGTGGACCAATTTTTTTTTTCTGCAAACCTTCTCCCGTGAACCGCGTTCTTCTTCTTCTTCCGAACACATCGAAGGCCGCTTGATCTTCCCTCTTTCGGCTACCATTTGAATATCCGAAGAGACATGTCTCTTCGGTTTTGAAACCTCTTTAATATAGGACTAATTTAATTGAAATCAAACGGTTCAAAAAATTCAATAAAATCATGAAACGTTTGGCATTCACTCTTCCCTTTTGGTGTTTTCTCTTTCCTGGTTCAGCCTTGTCTTTGCCTATAAATAGGCTAGCTTTCTCTTCATTCTGAGCTAGAGATTTTATCTGGGGAGAGGGGAGATTCATGATCTTTTGAGTAGCCTGTAAAAGAGAGAAAAAGGAAACGGGAAGAAAGAGGAAAAGAAAGAAAAAGAAAAAGGGAAGAAGGAATTTTTGAAATTCTTTTCTTCCAGGGGTTTATTTGCAAAAGGGTTTTTGCAATATACAGACATCATCCTACCTTCCTGCATTTCTTGGCGTGCGTGTGAAGTAGAGGGTCCGTACATCCGGGCCTCGCATAGCACCAGATCCATCAGTACCAGATCTGGCACCAGATCCAGTTCCAGATCCAGTTCCCGATCCAGTACCAGATCTAGCATCTGATCCAGTATCTGATCCAGCACTTGGCCCTGTACCAGATTCTGCTCCTGAGTACCTTGACCATCTTCCGCTGTGGGATCGAGGTATGATAAACATAATATAGTTATGTTATTTATTTATACCTGTTATAAATAAATAGATAAAATTTTAAAACTGATTTTCTGACCTGGCATCCGATTTTATCGGATTTTGCGGGATATTTTACATCACTTCCTAATACTCCTTAAAGGGGGATTAGGTTAACCATGAAGGAGGGGCACATGCCTCTCCTCCTTTTCCTGGCTTGGTGTGGCAAAGAAGAGGGGCCGGCGCCCCTCTTGGAAGTTAATCAAGGAGCTCCTACAAAGTAGGAGCTCCACATGCTATTTAAGAGGAGGCATGGGGGCTGACCTAGGGCATCATTGAAGCCCTCTCCCTCTCCAATTTGTGGCCCCCTCTCCTTCCCTTTCCTTGGTTCATCCGCAAGCAAAGGAAGAAAAAGAAAGGTGGCCTCTTCATCCTCCCTTCCTCCTTCCAACGCAAGAAAAAGAAAGAAGGCTGCAGGGGTTTTGTTCCTTTACTATTCTTCATCCTTCTTCTTCCTCCTCTCAAGCACATTCAAGAGTTGAAAGAAAGAGAGGAGATCAGCCATTAAAAGTTGTCTCTGCAAGGGAGCTAGCACCCCGGGGAGACGAAGAAGCTTGATCGGTTCCTGCTTCGTGTGGATACCCGTAGAGGCTGGGCACTTGAACGGCTTCAAGCGAACCTTCATCCAAAACCACGATCATCAGTTTGCGGTGATCATCTACCCGCACAAGGTGAAGATCTGATCTTCTAATGATTCTAAAAGTTTTAATCCTTATCTATCTACGAACGGTTTTTGAACAACGTTCATGCGATGAACGGTTGATCCCGCGCATGCCTCTTCCGTTGCATCTGAATTTTTTTGAATTTTCTGCGGCATGGGCGCGGTCCCCAACAGTTATGTCTTACTTCATAGTGACTTAATATCCGAGTATCGCAGATCAGTATGGTTATAAGAAATCACAATTTACTGTCATATCAGATATAATATTCAAAACAAATAAATTTTTTCTCCTGCAGAGAATTTTTATGACTCAGCAAAGCGCCAACAATAACATTCATCCTACCCCAAGGATTGAGCAAAGATGGTTGGTTGAGTTATTTCCTGAATGGTTATTAAAACAGGTTAGACGTTAAATCCTATTAGGTCTTTTATTATATTCTACAATCGGAACTTTGAAAAATTAATTATTATCTGACTTAAATTTTTTTAGGTACCGACCATGATGGAGAGACATTGTTCCAATGAATTAATAGTCCTTGCTCGAGGTTCGAACAATATTGTCAATAGATATGATTGGTTCATTATAAATGTGTTGCTGGGGGTTCAAACCGAGAACGATTGGCACAGCGGTGTGAACGGGGTTCCCTTGGAATTGCTTCGGTTGCGCTCCACCTTCCGCCGGAAAACCTGCAAGCAAGCCTCGCACCACCACCGGGGTGGTGGGGGCCCTCCGACGATCAAGTTAGGGGAGATCGAAGGAGAAGGAGAGATAGCAGGTAAGATGATACTCTGGAAAATCTTGCTTACCCTCCCCTTCCCCCCCAGCCGCATATATATCAGGCTGGGGGGTTTTTCTGAGGATTGGTCATCGTGTCGCACGATGGGGTTGCCACTGACATGGTCGTTACAGGGCATCGTGGGGCAGCGCTGGGTACGGCCATGGCAGGGCGTAGTAGAGCTCCGCTTTGTACGGCTGTTACAGGGGATCGTGGGGCCGCGCCGGATACGGCCGTTGCAGGGAGTAGTGGAGCAGGGGGCCGCGGCGTGCCTCAGGGGAACAGTCTGTTGTTGTCAAGAGATTGCCGACTTGGGGTCGGATTGCTGGATCAAGGGGCACCCGACTCGGGGTCGGGCTGCGGAGCCGAAGATATCCGACCCGAGGTCGGATTGCTGGATCAAGGGGCACCCGACTCGAGGTCGGGCTGCGGAGCCGGAGATATCCGACCCGAGGTCGGATTGCTGGATCAAGGGGCAGCCGACCCGGGGTCGGGCTGCGGAGCCGAAGATATCCGACCCGAGGTCGGATTGCTGGATCAAGGGGCAGCCGTAGTCTTCCTGGGCGCGCGTGCCGGTCACGTGGGGCATGGTGGCTAAGTTTCCCCGTAACAGTAGCCCCCCACTTCCGAGCCTGGAACCAGGAGGAGAACGGGTGAAGGGAGTGACGCTTCGAGATTGCCGCCATCCCTCGAAAAGGCGCGCGCGCTCCGAGCTCCCCGCCTTCTTTATGGCGTATGGCGGTTGTCGCTGATCTGGCAGTCTGCGGATTTCGGCGGACATCCTTCCTTAATGGCGTCGATTCGCCTTTGGGGCGCGAACGATCCTTCGGCAGCCGGGCGTCCTCTGGCGTCACCGAGGCGTCACCCGCCTTTCCGCCTATTTAACCGGGGGCCCTTCCCCCGTCCGTCTTTCTCTTCACAGGCATCCTCGAGTTTCTCCCTTGTGCTGCTGCCGTTGCCGTCGGACTGTTCGTTCGCTCCTCCTTTGACGCTCTCGGAGCCGTTCTGCTGAGGGTCTCCTCCGAGGCGGACGACCGGATTATGGCGAAGGTCGTGGAAGCGAAAGCTCAGATTACGGAGCGAGCGGAGGCGGCGCTGGCCGAGAAGAGCGCGGAAATCGGGCGTCAGGCGGTACAGGCCTATCGTCAGTCCGCCGAGTTCATCCGTGACATGTCGGACGCGGGGTCCGACTCCTTTGCCTTAGGCTTCGATGAAGGCCTGGCAAGGGTGTCCGCTAAATACCCCAGAATTGACCTGAGTGGGGTCTCCCTCCTCGACTCCCCTCCGATGCCATTGCCTGCCGATTCTCCAACCGTCTCCCTACCCTTCGCGGACGTGCTCGCCGTTCCAGACCCAGGGGTTCCTCCAAGCTGATTCTCTGTACTTTTCTTTGTTCTTTTCTTTGTATGTTGGCGTTTTGCCATGTTGTATGGGTCTCGGCCCTGATGCAACGAAAGTTAATGCAAACAAAGTGTTTCCTCATTTCACTTTCGTCCTTCCTCTTTTTAACTCCTGGTAGCGTCTCGCCAACTCCTGACTCTTGAAGTTCCTCCGGCGCTAGGCCAGGCATCCGAGGGTTAGGCCTCAGAAAATTCTTCCGGCGCTAGGCCAGGCATCCGAGGGTTAGGCCTCAGGAAATTCTTCCGGCGCTAGGCCAGGCATCCGAGGGTTAGGCCTCAGAAAATTCTTCCGGCGCTAGGCCAGGCATCCGAGGGTTAGGCCTCAGGAAATTCTTCCGGCGCTAGGCCAGGCATCCGAGGGTTAGGCCCCAGGAAATTCTTCCGGCGCTAGGCCAGGCATCCGAGGGTTAGGCCTCAGGAAATTCTTCCGGCGCTAGGCCAGGCATCCGAGGGTTGGGCCTCAGGAAATTCTTCCGGCGCTAGGCCAGGCATCCGAGGGTTAGGCCTCAGGAAATTCTTCCGGCGCTAGGCCAGGCATCCGAGGGTTAGGCCTCAGGAAATTCTTCCGGCGCTAGGCCAGGCATCCGAGGGTTAGGCCTCAGGAAATTCTTCCGGCGCTAGGCCAGGCATCCGAGGGTTAGGCCTCAGGAAATTCTTCCGCTGGTCGGCCAAGGCTGGCGCAAGCCGAGGCGATCGGTCGGGGCTTCAGGCTAGTCTGCTCCCGGGATGATCATCGGGTTAGCCCGGCATCCGAGGGCCGAGCCTCGGGGAATTCCGCTCGTTGGTCGGCCAAGGCTGGCGCAAGCCGAGGCGACCGGTCGGGGCTTCAGGCTAGTCTGCTCCCGGGATGGTCATCGGGTTAGCCTGGCATCCGAGGGCCGAGCCTTGGAGAATTCCGCTCGTTGGTCGGCCAAGGCTGGCGCAAGCCGAGGCGACCGATCGGGGCTTCAGGCTAGTCTGCTCCCGGGATGATCATCGGGTTAGCCTGGCATCCGAGGGCCAAGCCTCGGAGAATTCCGCTCGTTCGTCGGCCAAGGCTGGCGCAAGCCGAGGCGACCGGTCGGGGCTTCAGGCTAGTCTGCTCCCGGGATGGTCATCGGGTTAGCCTGGCATCCGAGGGCCGAGCCTCGGGGAATTCCGCTCGTTGGTCGGCCAAGGCTGGCGCAAGCCGAGGCGACCGGTCGGGGCTTCAGGCTAGTCTGCTCCCAGGATGATCATCGGGTTAGCCTGGCATCCGAGGGCCGAGCCTCGGGAAATTCCGCTCGTTGGTCGGCCAAGGCTGACGCAAGCCGAGGCGACCGGTCGGGGCTTCAGGCTAGTCTGCTCCCGGGATGATCATCGGGTTAGCCTGGCATCCGAGGGCCGAGCCTCGGGGAATTCCGCTCGTTGGTCGGCCAAGGCGGGCGCAAGCCGAGGCGACCGGTCGGGGCTTCAGGCTAGTCTGCTCCCGGGATGATCATCGGGTTAGCCTGGCATCCGAGGGCCGAGCCTCGAAAAATTCTGCTCGTTGGTCGGCCAAGGCTGGCGCAAGCCGAGGCGACCGGTCGGGGCTTCAGGCTAGTCTGCTCCCGGGATGATCATCGGGTTAGCCTGGCATCCGAGGGCCGAGCCTCGGGGAATTCCGCTCGTTGGTCGCGCGCCTATCACTTGCCGCTCGACGAGGTTTCTCCGTGGCCAGCTGCGATCGTGTTTCTCCTCCTCTCGAAGCGTCGCCTGGGGAACACCAGAAGGCCATTAAATGCTAATTGAGGCGTTACCTGGAAAATCGGACCGGCCAGTTGCTGCTTGCGAGGAGTGCCAGTTAAGCGGCCGCGATACGCGCGTTCTTCGAGGCGGATGCGGCCTGGGCGCGTGCGGAGATACGTGGGCCGCGGGATACACGCCGCCCGGAGTGTCCTGCACGAAGAATGCAATTAAGGAGAACGACGCTTAGGAGATCGTGGGGGGATAAGCCTCGAGAGCCGGAACGGCTCCGGATTCGATGTGCCCGCATTTATTGGAGCCACCCGCATGAGAACGACCGGGAGGCCACAGTTTGGCTATAAATATAAGCGCAGGTGCGGTAGAGCCTGCCAAGCCGGAGCTGTTCAGGTTGCCATGGATCGTGGACCTCCTCTTCGGTGCGTGGCTGGGAAATCCCTGCCGGAGGAACGGAAGGCGCGCCCCTCGCGACTTCCACCAACTAGCCGTTTCATCTGGGATCAACGGAAAGATTCTCCCCGGTGGAACTCCGCTCTAGGCGTTTCATCCGGGATCACGCCTCCTCGCGCTCTTCTCCCTTGTATTCCTTTCCTCCCCTTCTCCTGGGGAGGACCGGAATATCCGTTGGAGGTGGCGTTCCTCTAGGAGCAGTGTGAACTTCTTCTTCGTCCGCGCCGGCTTTTCGTCTTTTGCGTGAGGCGTCGATGGCGCCTCCGGGGGGAAGCACCCACGTCCGGTGGGATTGCAGCTGCTTCGGGTGGAGGGTTCGGGATCCCGGATCTTCAGCTCCACGGAGTCCCCACCTCTTCCTTACTTTCTTTACTCCCCAATTCCCCTCTGGGAATTCTTTGTAATCACACGAACACGCCATTGTAACCAGGAATTATTGAAATGAAAAGAACTATATATTTTTTTTTGAACTGTCTTTTTGGCTTTGTCTTTCTACTGGTAATATACCCGCAGGTTAGCGGAATTCCAGCTCCTTGGAATTTCTCGACCATCTAGGGCCTCCAACTGGTAGGAGCCAGGTCGGTTTACCCAGCGAACCCTATACGGGCCTTCCCAATTTGGCGCCAGCTTTCCACCTTCCGCGGGTTGAGATGCTTTGGCTCGCCTTAGCACCAGATCTTCGATTCTGAAAAGTTTTGGTCGGACCTTGGAGTTATAATATCGGGCCACCCTCCGCTGATACATCGCCATCCGAACCTGCGTCATTTCCCTCGCTTCTTCCAAGAGGTCCAGGTTCCCTCGGAGTTGCTCCGAATTGGCCTCGGGTCGGTGCGCGGCCACCCGGGGCGAGGAGAGTCCGAGCTCCACGGGGACAACCGCTTCCGTGCCATAGGTTAGGCTGAAAGGCGTCTCCCCGGTAGGGGTCCGATGCGCGGTCCGATACGCCCAAAGGACGTTCTCGAGTTCTTCGACCCAAGCTTGCCTCGTTCGACCGATTCGCGCCTTAATTCCATGGAGGATTGTCCGATTTGTCACCTCGGCCTCGCCGTTGGTTTGGGGATGCGACACAGATGTGAACCGATGCTCGATCCCGAACTCCTCGCAGAAGTCACGGAAATGCTTGTTGTCGAACTGTCGACCATTATCCGAGATGAGGACCCGGGGTACCCCAAATCGGACAATGATGTTTTTCTTCACGAACTTCCGGACTTGCGCCTCCGTGATAGTGGCCAGCGGCTCTGCCTCCACCCACTTGGTGAAGTAGTCGATTGCAACAATCAAGAATTTTCGCTGGGCGGAAGCGACGGGGAATGGTCCGAGGATATCCATTCCCCACTGTGCGAAGGGCCAGGGTGCGGTGATTGGTGCCAAGGGGACAGAAGGGACTCTCTGGACGTTGGTGTGGCGCTGGCAGGCGTCGCATTTCCGTACGTGATCCTTTGAGTCCTCCAACAAGGTAGGCCAATAATAGCCTTTCCTCATGATCTTGTGCGCCAAGGACCTAGCCCCCGAGTGCGATCCGCAGACGCCCTCGTGGACTTCGCCGAGGACGTAGGCCGCCTCCGAGGGGCGGAGGCACCTTAAGAGGGGGGCGGTAAACGAGGTCCGATACAGCCTCCCTTCATAGAGTACGTAGTGGGCGGACTTTCTGACAAGTCGCCGAGCTTGATCTTCGTCTTCAGGGAGGATCCCTTCGGCGAGGTAGGCGACGAGCGGGTCCATCCAAGACGGCTCCGGGTCAATCGCCATCACCGCCCCCGCCTCGCCGATGCTCGGGGCATCCAGGGTCTCCAGGTAGATTGTCCTTGACAGGTTGCGCGCCTCTGCGCCCACCAAGCGGGTCAACCTGTCGGCCCTGGCATTTTCGCTTCTGGGGACCTGCTGGAGGTCGACGCTGCCGAGGTCGGGAATGAGTGCTTGCACCTTCCGGACGTAGTTCTGCATGGTCGGGCTCCGGGCTTCGAACTCCCCACGGACCTGCCCGACCACCAGCTGGGAGTCGGTGAAGACCTTCAAACGCCGGATGCCGAGCTCCCCGGCGAGTTTGAGTCCCGCGACTAGGGCCTCGTACTCCGCCTCGTTGTTGGTCACTGGAAACCCAAACCTCAAGGCATACTCGGCTATCACTCCATCAGGACTGGTAAGGACCAGCCCGGCCCCTCCACCCTCGGGGTTCGACGACCCATCGATGTGAAGCGTCCAGGTCGGGAGGTCGAGGCTGGGCGTTTCCAGCGGTCTAGGTTCCGCCACCTGCACCGTGCACTCAGCGAGGAAGTCCGCAAGCACCTGGGCCTTGATGGCGGGCCGAGGCTGGTAGCGGATGTCGAACTCACCGAGTTCTATTGCCCACTTCACCAGCCGTCCCGCATTCTCGGGGTTGCTGAGGATCTGTCGTAGTGGTTGATCAGTTAAGAGGGTGACAGAATGGGCTTGGAAATAGGGGCGGAGCCTCCTGGTCGCGGTTAGCAGCGCGAAGGCGATCTTTTCAGCCTTCGTATACCGCGCCTCGGCATCCCGTAGGACCCGGCTGATGTAGTACACGGGCTTCTGGAGCTTTGCCTCTTCCCGAACCAGCACCGCACTGACCGCGGTTGGGGAGACCGCCAGATAGAGGTAGAGCATCTCCCCTTCTTGCGGCTTGGACAGCAGGGGAGGAGACGCCAGGTATTCCTTGAGCTGGTCGAATGCTGCTTGACATTCGGCCGTCCAGAGGAAGTCTTTCGGGCGTTTTAACACCTTGAAGAATGGTTGGCAGCGTTCGGCCGATTTTGCCACAAATCGTCCGAGCGCGGCGACCCTTCCAGCGAGCTCCTGAACCTCCTTCACTTTGGTCGGAGGGGACATACCTTGGATGGCCTTGATTTTGTCCGGGTTGGCTTCGATACCCCGCTGGTTGACAATGAAACTGAGGAACCTCCCGGCCGAAGCGCCAAAGGCGCACTTCGCTGGGTTCAGCTTCATGCGAACCTTCCGCAAGGTGGTGAAAGTCTCCTCCAGATCCACGATGTGCTGGTCTGCCTGGCGGCTCTTCACCAGCATATCGTCCACGTACACCTCCATATTCCAGCCGATTTGCTCTTTAAAGATTTTGTTGACGATGCGCTGGTAAGTGGCGCCAGCATTCTTCAGACCGAAGGGCATTACCTTGTAGCAGTACAGCCCCCGGTCTGTTATAAAGGCAGTTTTCTCCTCATCCTGTGGGGCCATCTTTATCTGGTTGTAACCGGAGAAGGCGTCCATGAAAGACAGCAGCTGATGTCCGGAAGTCGCGTCGACCAGTTGGTCCATCCGCGGAAGCGGAAAGCTATCCTTGGGGCACGCCTTGTTCAGGTCGGTATAGTCGACGCACATCCTCCACTTCCCGCTCGCCTTCCGGACAAGTACGACATTTACCAGCCACTCGGGGTAACTCACCTCCCTTATGAATCCTGCCTCCAAGAGTTTGTCTACCTCCTGGTCGATCACCCGGATCCGATCCGGGGCACAGTGTCTCTTCTTCTGCTTCACTGGCCGGTGGGTCGGGTCGACGTTGAGGGCGTGAGAAATGACCTCCGGGTCGATCCCAGGTACATCGGCCGCCGACCAGGCAAATACATCGGCATTGGCTCGGAGGAATTCCACCAACCGGGCCCGAGCTCCCGGGTCGAGATTGGCGCCGACCCGGACCGCCCGGTCCCGGCGGCCTTCCTCGAGGGGAACTTCGACCACACCCTCGGCCGGCTCCCCCTGCCGCAAGGCCACCTCGTCTCTGGCATCAAGGGACTCGACGTTGAGGGCTTCTGCGGGCTTCTTCCCTTTGAGGGTCGCTAAGAAACATTGCCGTGCGGTCGGTTGGTCACCTCGGACCTCCCCGATCCCGACCGTCGTGGGGAACCGCATGAGCAAGTGGTACGTGGAGACCACCGCGCGAAGGGCGTTCAGCCCGGGTCGTCCGAGGATAGCGTTGTAGGCCGAGGGAACACGGACGACCAAGAACCCGAGTCGCACCGTGGCTTCTGCGGGTGCGACGCCCACAGTCACAGGCAGCTCAACGACACCTTCCACCGGGACAGCGTCGCCGGTGAATCCTATGAGGGGGGTGGATATTTTGCGCAACGATTGTCTGGACAAGCCCAGCTTTTGGAAGGCCTCGTAAAACAAGATATCAGCTGAGCTTCCACTATCCACAAGAATACGCCTTACATCATAGTTTGCCATAGTGAGGGAGATTACCATGGCGTCATCGTGGGGGGTCTGAACCCCCTTTACATCCTCATCACAAAAAGTGATTACATTGCCGACCCTCTGCCTCTTTGCGACGGCCGCACCTGACGCCTCCGTCGAGCCCCCTGCGTTCCTCACGGGCCGGGGGTAGCCCCCAGTGATAGTGTGGATCACGCCCGCAACGGGTCGATTCTGCTCCCGAGGCTCCGGAGGAGCCGGGTCGGCCGGACGCGGGTCTGCGGGGGGACGTCGGTCGCTCACATATCGACCGAGACGCCCCCGGCGGATGAGAGCCTCGATCTCGTCCCGAAGCTGGAAGCAGTCTTCTGTGTCGTGGCCGTGGTCTCGGTGGTACTCACAGTACGCCCGGGAGGGCCTCTTCCCAGGGATCTTCCGCATCTGTCTCGGGGCCGGGAGGTCCTTCCGCCCCTTGATCTCCATAAGGATCTGGGCCCGGGGAGTCAGGAGAGGGGTGTACCGGTTGAAACGTCGGGGCGGAGAACGAGGGCGTGGGGCGCCGTGGTTCTTCGCCGGCGACGGGCTTCTGCGCCGACGCTGGGGCATCGGGCTCCTCCTCTGGCGTGCCTCTTTCCGCCTTTTCTTCCCAAGCTTTGGAGGGATCTCAGCGGCCTCCTTGCTCCGGTGGGCGGCCGCCTCCTCGGCGTCTGCATACTGGTTCGCCCGGGACAACAGCTCTGGGAAGCTCCGCGGCAGGCGTTTGTCCAGGGAGAAGGTGAGTCTGCCCTTCCGGAAGCCACGCTTCAGGGCTGAAAGAGCTACTTCCTGACTCAGGTTCCGGACCTCCAGCGTAGCCCTGTTGAAGCGGGTAAGATAATCCCGCAGGCTTTCTCCCTCGTTTTGCCGGACATCGAAGAGGGAGTCGGAGACCAGTCGCCGCCGGCTACGGACGGCGAAATGAGTGACGAAGAGGCGAGTGAACTGGTCGAAGGACCGGATTGAGTCAGCCTCCAGCCCGGCGAACCACGCCCTCGCCGGGCCACGGAGGGTTGCCGGGAAAGCCTTGCAGAGAAGGGGATCTGATGCTCCGTGGAGGAGCATAAGGGTCCTGAAACTCTCGACGTGATCCCGCGGGTCCGCCGCCCCGTCATAGGGCTCGATCGCCGGCATTTTGAACCCCGGCGGATTCGGGGTCCGCAGGATCCTCGAGGCGAGCGCCGGCTGGGAGGAGATCTCTAAGTCGGCGAAGGGATCTTTGGAATGGCCCTTCAGGACCTGGAGTTGTCGGTGGAGATCGTCCACCCGCCGGTCCAGGGCGCGACCGGTGGGTGGGAGACAAGGAGCGGCGAGAGGGGGACCGACTGGAGCGCGGGTTCCTCGAGGACTGGGGGGTCTGGGAACGCGCCGGGGCCCGCCTCTCGGACCCCGCGCAGCTCCGGTGGGAAGGTCCCGGCAGAATGGAGCGTGCTCGAGAATCCTCCTCGCGCCGGCGCTCCTCCCCATGGGAGAGGAAGGAGCGCGGGTTGAGGAGGACAGGCGAACGCTCAGGCAGCGGCGGCTCCTGAACCCGCTGCGGCGCCCGGGACATCGCACCCTGCAGATTCTGCACCGCCTCCGCGAGGGTGCGAACCTGCTGGGTTAGCTGGTCGAACTGGGCGGCTTCGACCGTCTGAGCGGGCGGTGGGAAGGTGGAGTGTTGCTGAGAGTGTGTTGGAGATGCAGCGGCCCTCCGGCCAGAGGCGCGAGAGGCCCCGCGACCGGAAGCATTGGAAGCTCCACGACCACCTCGCCGTGCCATTACGATCGCCCTGAGATCCGGGCCCTCCTTCTAGCGCCAACTGTTGCTGGGGGTTCAAACCGAGAACGATTGGCACAGCGGTGTGAACGGAGTTCCCTTGGAATTGCTTCGGTTGCGCTCCACCTTCCGCCGGAAAACCTGCAAGCAAGCCTCGCACCACCACCGGGGTGGTGGGGGCCCTCCGACGATCAAGTTAGGGGAGATCGAAGGAGAAGGAGAGATAGCAGGTAAGATGATACTCTGAAAAATCTTGCTTACCCTCTCCTTCCCCCCCAGCCGCATATATATCAGGCTGGGGGGTTTTTCTGGGGATTGGTCATCGTGTGGAACGATGGGGTTGCCACTGACATGGTCGTTACAGGGCGTCGTGGGGCAGCGCTGGGTACGGCCATGGCAGGGCGTAGTGGAGCTCCGCTTTGTACGGCTGTTACAGGGGATCGTGGGGCAGCGCCGGATACGGCCGTTGCAGGGAGTAGTGGAGCAGGGGGCCGCGGCGTGCCTCAGGGGAACAGTCTGTTGTTGTCAAGAGATTGCCGACTTGGGGTCGGATTGCTGGATCAAGGGGCACCCGACTCGGGGTCGGGCTGCGGAGCCGAAGATATCCGACCCGAGGTCGGATTGCTGGATCAAGGGGCACCCGACTCGGGGTCGGGCTGCGGAGCCGGAGATATCCGACCCGAGGTCGGATTGCTGGATCAAGGGGCAGCCGACCCGGGGTCGGGCTGCGGAGCCGAAGATATCCGACCCGAGGTCGGATTGCTGGATCAAGGGGCAGCCGTAGTCTTCCTGGGCGCGCGTGCCGGTCACGTGGGGCATGGTGGCTAAGTTTCCCCGTAACTAAATGGTTTTAAATTTCAAACAAAAAAATGTGAAAAATTTAGAAAAACCTAAAATAGTGGAGTTATGGTCGAGGCGGACGGAAAAATTTATTATGGTACCCTAATAGATGTTTATGAGTTGGATTATTACGGAAACTTTAAGGTAGTATTATTTCGATGTGATTGGATGAATATAAACTCATCTAAAGGTTTGAGGCAAGATATAAATGGCTTCACATTAGTAAATTTTTTAAGGTTGATACATATTGGTGTGCTATTGAAAGATGACCCATTTGTTTTTTCATCTCAAGCTCAACAAGTGTTCTTCGTGCAAGACTCGAAAGATAAAGATTGGTCTGTTGTTATTAAGACTAAACCTAGGGACTTGTATGATATGGAAAAAATGTTAGCAGAGGAGGATGATGAGACTTATACTCAGTGTATGCCTTTTAATGTTGCGCCAATTGATGAATTGAATTCTACTAGTTTGGTTAGGATGGATGCTGAATAAGAGCTGGCTAGTTTCTTTATGGTAAGAAAAATATTACTTTTATGCATTAAATTATTTTACAATTTATAAATTATTTCTATAACTAATATTGATTCTTTTTTGTGCATACTAGATTACAACATGCCGCGAGAAAAATGTTTCAGAGATATTGAGTTTCAGCACAAATCCGTGGGATCTACTTCTGATCGTTCCTAGCAGCCCGATGAGCCCCATACTCAGTCTGGGTCCCAGTCTGAGCATGCGCCACCTGCAGCTTGTCCAGACATGGATGACGTGGACGTCCTGGGTAGTTTTTATATTAATTTCTCTTACAATCATACTATTTTAAATCATTTGCCTTTAATGGACTTCTTATTTTATAGATGGACTGGAGAGAGTGAGGAGAACACGAGGGCCCACTCGAGCACGAGACGTATGGACCCTACCTGAGGATGAGAAGATTGTCGTCCATTGCAACGAACTAGGGCAGCCCATCAAGAATGCTGCAAGCATTTTATCCACTTTTTTAGGATCGGTTGCGCGGAAGGGACAATTGTGTCCGCTCAACTATATGAAATGGAATGAAATACTTTCTTCGTATAAGATTGAGCCTTTTAGAGTTATTGAGGTAAAGAATTAAAGTTGCTTACTATCTTCAATTATTTTTTGATTTAACATTGATATAACATTTTTGACTTTGATATAGAAAAAGTTTGTCCTTCCTGCAAATAGCCATGATTGGGTGCTGAAGTCCGTCAACCGCAAATGGAAAGAATATAAGGCAAAGCTAAAGACAGATTGGAAGCACGAGGGCATGACTGAAGAGGAGGTGGCCTGTGTTTGTCCTCCAGATGTAATCTCTCATCAGTGGAGGGAGCTTGTCCACTACTGGTTTTCCGAGAGAGCTCAAGTTGTGTATATTTTTTCAATACCTTAGATTGTATTTATTATTATTATACATTAGAAATTTATACATTGTATAAATTATATTGTTTATTATTTTTCGGGAAAGACATATTCCAATATTGGTAGAGCTACTCGAGCATCACAGACTGTTCCTCACACTTCAGGCTCCATGAGTTATGCGAGGCGTAGAGCTGAATTCGTAAGTTTGTTTGAAACTCTTTAAATTTATCTTAAATTATTCTATCATATAGCATGTATACTCTTGAAATATACTTTTTGTTGTAGATGGATGATAATGGAAGGGAGCCTGGTAGGGTGGAGTTTTATAAGATGACTCACACCCATCGAGATGGCAGCTTCGTCCAGAAGGAGTCAAGAGATATAGTTGATGTATTCATCTTTCACTTGTGCTGCATTTTTTTTTGGTTCTATTATTGGCATACATTAATTTGAATTTTTTTTTTGAGAGATATAGGATAGGGCAACAAATCTTATTTCAGAGCGCGTCGGGGGGTCATCATCATCCGACGCGACCAATCATATTGAAGCTCAAGTGCTCGCTGAATTGATGGGCCCAGAGCGTTATGGTCGAGTGAGGGGTTACGGCGTTGGAGTTACCCCCACTCAGTTGTCTTCAGTGGGCACATATACAAGAAATGCCAGAGAATCTAGTAACACTGCAGAAGTTCGTCATCTTCAAGCAACTATTGAAGAGATGAAGCAAAACCAAGCAAATTTGCAGTCTCAGCTTACGAATATTTCATCCATGTTACAACGATTTTTTCCTTCTCAGGTAAATAACTATATATATTTGAATACATTACATATTATCAGTTATGATATATGAGTTAATGTATCACATTATTCCTAACTTCTAAGGTTTCTCTTTTTTTTTTTGTAGATTCCTGATACTTCAAATGCTTGTAGAGATGATGATGGAGCTGAATCTCGTCCCTTATGCATTCTAGATTATCTTTTATGAGTTTGATATGTATATGTTTCTTATTTTTCAGAATACATTGTAATTTGAAACTTATTAAGCAAATTTTTAATCAGATATGATAATATTCATATTTCGAATGATCTGAGTGTTTGTGTCAATGTATCAATGTAATACAGGTTCATATTGTTATAATGTATGTTTTGTAATGTGTGTTTTATAATATGGATTGGTGTTTTATTTTTTTTTAAAAAAACAATTCCTGATGCTTTTAAGCGTCGGTAAAAGACGTCATGGCTCCGCACCGGCACGCTTATGCCGACACTTCAAATGCTTATGTTAGCGTCGGCAAATGAGGATATGCCGACGCTTTAAAGCGTCGACAATTTGCGACGCTATAAAGTGTCGGGGAAAACCAGGAGGAAAACCGTGACGAAATTGTCCGTCAGGTTATCGGCGACGCCACTTAAGCTTCAGTAAAGCCCGGTTTTTGCCACTCTGGTATCTCCCATGCTTTGGCGACGCTTGGTGTTGCGTCGGCGGTACTTTAGCCGACACTAAAAAGCGTTGCTAAAGGTCCAAAAAAGCGCCGGGATTGGTCCTTTTTCCTGAAGTGAACATATCCTTCCCACTCATCTAGTAGCCTAGCTATGGTAGGATGTAAAATAAGCTCGAGCCCGAGCCGAACTTGGGCTCATAATTGAAACAAGCTTTACGAACTCAAGCCCGAGCTTTTGCTTTGCCAAGAAAGCCCGAGTTCGAGCCTAATACAGAGCTCGGTACCAAGTCCAAGCCCGAGCCCAACTTTTGTAAAACGAGCCGAGCCGGAGTCTGGGGAGGCTCGGGCTCGGCTTGGCTCGTTGACAGGTCCAGCGCCACTTGGGCATGGCTGTGTTATGTTTGAAAGGTACATGACAAAACCAAAATGACGCGTGAAGACCGGTCCGATCACCACCGCCTTCCAAGACTAGCCGACGATAGCGTTCAACCACGTCGATGTACAGCAACCACTACTTTTTTTTTTTTCCAGGTAACATACAGCAATCAGTGCTTCGAATGGGACAGAAATCTAAGTTGCTACACCAATGAAAACTAATACTCATGCAACCTCATCAAGTAAAAGAAAAAAAACAAAACAAAACAAAGCAAGATGGTTGCTACCTTCCATCAATATTAATTCAGCTGACAAATGGCAGTGGTCCTGCAAGAGTCGTAGTTCTGTAGTGCATGAACTTCCAGCGAGAGCAAGCCGAAAAGAAAGGGACAATAAAGGCACTCGATCGGCCGTCGTCGCCCTTTGAACGCATGGCCACAACGAGTGAACCGCTGCTCTCCAAGAGCTCTCGTCCAGATGAGCGGAGCGAAGAGCATGGCAGCGCGATCGCCGCCGCCCATTCGTCAATGGTCTTCGTGGCAGAGATCGGAGAGCTCGGAGACATCGGCTCCATAAGAGGACCAGGAGATTTCTGGAGGGAGTTCGTAGTGGAGTCCAAGAAGCTATGGTACCTCGCCGGCCCCGCCATCTTCACCTCCATATGCCAGTACTCCTTGGGCGCCATCACCCAGATGTTCGCCGGCCAAGTCGGCACGCTCGAGCTCGCCGCCGTCTCCGTCGAGAACTCCGTCATCGCCGGCTTCTCCTTCGGCATCATGGTAACAACAGATACAAAAATATCCTATATAAGAAACGCGTAAATTAATTAAAAGTTTTACATGATCGTTGTGTGAAGTTGGGGATGGGGAGTGCTCTGGAGACGCTGTGCGGGCAGGCGTACGGAGCGGGGCAGCTGGACATGTTAGGGGTGTACATGCAGCGGTCCTGGGTGATCCTGAACACGACGGCGCTGCTGCTGAGCCTGCTCTACGTGTTCTCGGGGCCGGTGCTGCGGCTAATCGGGCAGACGGAGGAGATCGCAGGCGCGGCGGGAACGTTCTCGGTGTGGATGATCCCGCAGCTGTTCGCGTATGCGATGAACTTCCCCATCGCCAAGTTCTTGCAGGCGCAGAGCAGGATGATGGCGATGGCGGTGGTGTCGGTGGTGGCGCTGCTGCTGCACGTGCTGTTCAGCTGGCTGTTGATTCTGAGGCTGGGGTGGGGGCTGGTCGGGGCGGCGGTCGTGCTCAACGCCTCCTGGTGGCTCATCGTGCTGGGCCAGCTCGCCTACATCTTCGGTGGGGCCTGTGGCCGGGCTTGGTCGGGCTTCTCCTTGAAGGCATTCGCCAACCTTTGGGGATTCGTCAGGTTGTCTATCGCCTCCGCCGTGATGCTCTGGTAACGACCGGTTTCAAAACGCTATCATTTATTTATTTATCTTTGTTTTATCTGGCACGTCTCCTGTCGATAATTAATGTTAATTGCATACGTATATATCTGGGTTAAGGGTCTCTGCCACAAAGCGGTCCGGTGCCTTTAGATTATTTATTTGTTTGTTTATGTACTTATTTGGGTTTCAGCAACACGAGGTTGGTCATCAGGCAACTCGGATATCTTAGATTAAGAGAGCCCCGTAAGCGTAAATGGACTTTTTAAAACGGACACTGGTAATCTGAGCATATCTCAATCGATCAAGGCATCCTTGTCTTTTCTCGAAAGAAACCAGTGATGATATTAGGTTACTGGGAAATATTTTTTAATATGGGAAAGAAACTTTTGGAGCCATTGTAACGTGGCATTGGCAGCAGAGTGTAGGACAACTAAGCCCCGTTTCCCAAAGGTAGTTGGCTGCATAGCTTCCAATAATATAACTTTTTAAAATAGAATTTTTATAAAAAAATATTTACTATTTAGAAACTAAATTTTTAAAATACTATAAAATTTTAATATATATATTTAGTAAACAAACTAAAAAAATACTTTTTGTTATGAGAAAATGATCATAAAAAATATTGTATAATACACCAGAGCAGAATAAAATATAATATGTATTAATACATAAATATATGATATAATATAATATTACTATAATATAATATAATATTATTATAATATAGTAATATAATATTATATACTATAGCATAATAATATAACATAATTTGATATTATATAATATAACATATCAATATATTATAATATAATATAATATAATATAATATAATATTTATAGTATAATATAATAATAAAGTATAAAATATTATAATTATTATTATTATTATATATTAATAAATATAAAAAAATATTTTTTGTAATTATAATATTTTATCATGAGTAGTTTGGTCTAAATAGAAAAAAAATTATAAATCAAAATAAGATAGGCTAAAAGTGCTTTGCCGAATAAGTTCTATTTTAGAATTTCTCTCGTAAATTTATTTTAGTTTTTTTGATAAAACTAAAACAGCTTCTAAATTTTTTTATTAAATATTTCTATTTTATTTAAAAATATTTTTGAACAGTCAAAAAATATTTTTTAATTCACCAAAAATCCTGTCGAACGGGGCGTAAAATGGTGCGGCTGAGGAGCCTACCGTATTAGACCTTGCTCGAGCTCCCACGTCATCAGACTGTGACAGCAGGCGACCCTTTTGTCGGAGTCCAATGACGATGAAGCGGCAGGTTAGGCCCTTTGTCTCTTTGCGTTTGGATTATTCGCTTCTTTCTTTGGTTAACAATTATTCGCTTCTTCAACCAATGCCCCCTGCGGGGATGAGAGAATTTTTGGATTATTCGCTTCCTGGACCTATGCAATCTAGGAGGACGAGAGAATTTAACCACGGAAATAATTTATTTAGCACAAGTGTCCAGCTAGAATAGATGATCGATTTGGTCGTCTCCTGTTTGATTACATTTGATTCTTGCACACAAATATCGCACAATAAGATTCACGTGTTAGTTCTTTGTCATATTTATAGTGTCATATAAGAAGAAAAACTATCTATGCACCAAAGAAGGTTGTATAAAGCGATCTTCCTTTTGTTCCACATATCTTAACTATTGCGTCCATCTTAAAGTGAAATTTGAAAAGTCAAAATTTGAACAGGAGGAAGACCTACTAACAAAGTTCATCCATTCCTCACTTAAAATAAAAAAGAAACAAAATGTGAAGCATAGTTTGTGAGGTCGTCCGTCTATCTCCGTCTCTTCTTCCTCATCAAATCATTCTTCTCTCTCCAACTATCCACAAGGCTTCCTCCTCCTTGCCATAGTTTGTGAGTCCTTTTCTTCTTCTTCGAAATATGGAGTCATTTTTCTCTCCATGATTCATGTTCACCAATACACAGTATATAACCAAGTAATACATATTTATAAATTAATCATCCAACGACCCATATATATGTCTAGGTAAATTGATACATAATTTTTAGAACATGATATTCGCCAGTACATAGTACATGTCCAGGTAATATATGTTCAACGGGTTTTTGATATACACTTTGAGTTTTTTTGATACAAACCCAACAATGGCCTAATACATATTTTCAGGTAAATCGCCACACATCCAGACAAATTAATACACAGTTTCCAAAACATTGTATTCATTAGTGCATAGAATATATCCAAGTAATACATATTCGACGGATTTCTGAGACAAACTTTAAGCTTTTCGATACATACCCAACAACGACCTATTATACACCTCCAGGCGTATTGATACAAATCTAGACAAATTGATTCACAGTTTCCACAACATTATATTTATCAGTACATAATTTATATTCAGGTGATATTCAAGCAATAAGTTTCTAGCGCATACTTTAAGCTTCTTTGATAAATACTCAAAAGCAACCTAATGCACACCTCTAGATAAATTGATACATAGTTTTAGTTTTTTTTTTTTTTTAGTACAACGGCGGCTCACACACAACGGGTGTGAATGCGGTATTTAGTTCTTAGAATAGGATGTTCACTAATACACAATTCATAGCTATGTAATATATACTTGGAAGAAGATTTTGAGGAGGAAAAATAAACTTCGGGAGGAGTTGAAGGGCTTATGGATGGATGGAGAGGGACGGATGGCTTGGCAAGGAAGAAAAAAAGGGATACTGATAGATAGTCTCATGGACGATGCTTCACGATTTTTTTTTCTTTTTTCAAATCATGGGATGGACGGAGTCTGGCATTCCATTCAACTTTGACTCTTCGGTTTCTAGTTTAATATAGATGCTATAGGATATGCATCAACAAAGAAAGAATACTTTTGTGATCTCCTTTGGTGCATGCACTAAAAGATTTTTATTTATGATGTGATGTTTGATGCAATATGCAGTTTTTACACATGAGAATGCTTAGAATTCTAATAGGGCCTGATATATAAATGTATAGAAACTAAGGTTGAAAATGGGCCGAGCTGAGCTTCCATTTGAACTTGATCCAAAATTTCTTGGGGGACTTTAGGCCGAACTTAGGTCCAAAAATTTTAGGAATGAAAAACACTACAAATGATAGGCATGAAAAACACTACAATAGATAGGCATGGAAGACCAATTCACCAACTAAAGCAGGGGTTTGGGGTAAAAAACGTGTTGCATTTTATAATTTATATATGTAGCATTGGAGGATGTGACACAATAAGGAAACTTGTTGGCTCTTGGGCTAGCAAATCCCAATTAACCAACGACAAGTTTATCCCCCTGGAGCAGGTTTACCTCATCATAATGGTGAGCACAAATTATATAGGAATGGTAGTGATGGGGTTACAGCATGTATGTATGTATGTATGTGTGAGCGGGTAACACAAGAAGGAAACTTGTTGGTTCTTGGGCTACTAGGAGCCAATTAATCAACGACAAGTTTATACCCCTAGAGCAGGTTTACCTCATCATGATGGCAAGCACAACTTATATAGGAATAGGGATTATGGGGTTGCAACATATACACCAGGAGTCAAGTATAAAAGTTTCGAACCTAAACCTAATCCAAAAGTTTCAGTAGGTCTTACTTTGGAGTCATAACCAACCCGTTCATTGTCAGATCTGTATTAGATTCAAGGCGGGTACTGGCTTTGCAAGTTGGTTTGACAACCTTGTACACCAGATCAGCTTGGTACATTCTAAACCAGCTGGCTTATGATAGTACGGCAAACCTTAATATCACGTACATGATAGTATGAACTGCTGTAGACATGAAGACCACTTTTATCATAGGTGTTTATGATATTTATCTAGTCTAGAAGCACTCTATACAATGTTAACCATCATATAATTTCATTTACCTAAAAAAATAAATAAGCAAAAATGTATACATTTTTATACACGTGGGGCTTAGGTTGTTGCCATAATGCCTCTATTACAGCTTGTTAAATGACATCATGCTGCAAAATATCATCCATGAGAGTGTACAAGGAAGTAGTTAGAAAGAAAGTTATAAGCTTTGATTGAGATTTAATCCAGAGAAAGTACAGTTTGATCTAGGTTGTTTCATATATGTCTAGTTATAATTTATGGCCTAAATAATAATTTTATTAAGTTGTACTAGAAACTACGGGTATGATGCTAAGATTATTTCCTTTACAGTGTTTATGTAAAAAAAATTCAAATTTGATTAAATATGAGAAATTAATATTTCTAGTGGATTTTATTTTAAGACGCATGAATAGAAAGGCTCTCCACATATCCTAAGAGGTGGGTATGTTTCTTTTAATCATTTAATTATGGATTTATATTCTACTAAAGATCGTGTGGCACTACTACTAGCTACTAGAAGTATGTTAACTCCATTGGTACCATTTCTAAATGCTTAAATAAACAAAGGGTAAACATGTAGCTACATTAGTCCAACATATTATTTTAGTCTTTCATGCATTTGCTTTGAGATGCAGTGCGTATAAAACCATTACCTAGTTGTGTATCTGAAAAGAGATGTATTTTATTATTTCTATTTATTTTGCAGCTTGGAGGTTTGGTATTTTATGGCATTAATTCTTTTTGCTGGTTATCTCCAAAATCCTGAAGTTTCAGTTGATGCTTTGTCAATATGGTACGTCTCTCTCTCTCTGTTTTTCTTTCCGCTTTTTTTCAATTGATCTCTCATCCTTTTGTCCAACCTTTCTAAGACCACTTACCGTTAGAAACGAAACATCGGGATATAAGCTTCTGTAAAACCATATGAATACTAATAAACATGAATAAGTTGGTTATGTATATAATACTACCTCACTTATAATTAGCCAAATTCAATAGCAACATATAACATTCCACAGACACTTCAAATAATTTAAAATAGCAACCATTTTCCCTACATTTAATCTTGGTGTTGGAAATCTCAGGTTATATGGAAAATTGTGATTGAATACTAAAATCAAGCATTTGCCAGAGATTTTAGGAAATATTGCAATAAAAGAAATATGTGAACGAATTTAGCATGTTATATAATACCCTCATAAACTACAAATCTTAAGCCTCAAACCTGTTGATATTTTTAATATTATTTTATTTATTCTAAATTAGTAATTTTTTCTAGTTAGTTGTTTTTAACAAACGGTTGTCTTTCTCAATGGATATTTGTTAACTAAAGTACCTTTCAGAGTGTCTCCTTTTGGGGAGACACTATACCTTTCTGGGTCTATATCATTGGGATTCTATAAATAAAGCAAAATCTGGGATTGTCAGATCACTATCACAACTCGTTGGCTTTTCTTACTTGCATAAACCTATGTGTTGGAAGTTTTTTAGTGAGATGTTTGCGTGGGTTTTTTCAAGATTGCTACTTACAAATCATAGAAGGCTTTATCCTCCATGCCTTAAAGATTAATTCTCATTTTTATTTCTCACCTCATCCACCATCTCGTTCCTAACAAAACCTTCATTTAGAATTATATTACACCATAAGAGAGCAAAAGGAAATTTGTTATATTTCATTATAAATCCAAGAGTTGGAAGTTTTTGGCAAGAGTTTTTTGGAATTTTTTGAGGATTGCTACTTACAAATCCTAGAAGGCTTTGCAGTATCTTGGGGGTGTTTTACTATGTTAGCAAAGTCAAATATCTAGCATAGGCAAGTAACACCTTTAACAAATATCCTACAAGCCTTAAAACTTAGATTCTCAATTTATGTCTCACTTCATCCACCATCTCGTTCCTTAACAGAACCTTCTTGAATTACGCCATACGATTGCAAACACCAAGCAAAAGGAAAATCTTTAATTTCATTATTTTGGTTCACCACGGGATGAAAAGTCGGTGGTTGGCTGAATTGAGACGTTGCCACGTCTAGCCGCAGTCTACGACTGCCATGCCATGAGCGAACAGAGCTGTGATCATTTACGGGTCTGGAAATCTCTCTGGGGAATAATCATTTGGAGACTGCAGTTGAGATGACCTCCTCCATGCATACAATCAACCCCACTTAGATGACTCAAAATCTAGGTCTTTCTCATCCCATTTAAATTTCCACGGAAGCTGAAATCTCTCAAGTCAGTTCCTCAATATATTGAATCATCTTGAGCTCATGCCTCTCCATTCCTAGCTCCTCACATCTGTGAATAAATTTAAACTCTTGCCATCCCAACACCATGTCTTGTGAAAGTTCAAATTGCGAAGGCTATCAGCTGGACCAACAGGCCAGATGGAACCAGACCTGGATCTCACCTTTGTCTGACTTGAACATGACCTAGATAATGGACGACTTTATGTCAGGCATGAGTCCAAAGATAAACACATGAATGTTATTGTTCTGGATCCAAGTCTTGTAAAAACATTCCAAACTTGATTCAGATATGATAATTTACCATATATTGTATAATATAATTTATAAATTTTATTCTTATACTTTTCTCCTTCATAAATATATTAATAAACTTGAGTTTTTCCACCACGCCTCTTGCGTCACCTCCCCACTTGTGCAACCAACAGACCCAAACTTTCCGCCACCAATAGCAATCATTTATTATTATCTCATATTTCTTCTCCTCTTTATCTATAGTTTTTGACATGTATGCCTATTAAAACTAGTCTATAACCAATCTATACTAGGATCATAAACTCATCAGATCTTAATAGTCGCTGGATATTGGAAACATGGACCCAATGCCCTATAGGGTCCGATCCAAGTTGAATGGCACCTCAACCTGATCCAATCTAATAGCATCCCCGCAGTCTACTCTCAACCATCCCATTTTCACAAGTCCCTAAGTATCATGAGTTTATAGCCCACCATTAGCATGTCCGCGCTCTATCACTCCAATTCTCTCTGTCTCGATCTCTTTCTCTCCGCCCCCCTCACCCCTCCCCGTCTTACGGGATTTCCTTTTCTTCTTATCAATTTTTAATAATAGCTTGTAATTACTTCTACATTTCTTACTTATCAATAATTTATTTCATATCTTGATTTTCATTGTTTTCTCTTTTTTTGTATGCCTCCAACTTTAGTATTTACCTTGTAGATATAAGTTCATGGTCTTTTCTTGAACTCAAAATAAAAGAAACAATATTCTCACATAACCTTAGTGTCTTTAAACTTGAAGATGTTTGATGAATGTATTTCAGCCAAACTACATCTAGATTTGAGATTCCAGTTCATGAGTTCTTTATATCCTTTTTAATTTGTGTATTTTAGTAATTGATATTTGTGCAAGACCTCAAGTGTCATGGCCACATATGCTATCTTGCACAAAAAATCTAGACAGACTAGAATTGGTCACAACACGGGAGAAATAATTAGAAAAAAAGCTAACACGTCTTCCCACAATTTTTAGGATTAGCAACTGGGGATAGGAATAGGGTTCGAGGGTTTTGGAGACAAAAAGACTTATTATGTGTTTTTGAAGGTATTTTAAATCTGGAAATGATATGCAGTATTTTGCAATCACACGTAGATTGCTCACAATTATGGTGGAAATAAAGAGTGAAGACAACGTTGGTGTATCTTGAGAAATGAGGAATCTTAGGATATTTGGGAAGCAATTATCAGGTGTAATGTGTTTCGGCAAAACGTTGACAACTTAGTAACTTAGAAAATCAGGAACAAGAGAACATGCACAACTAGGAATTAGTTTGTGATCACAATTTGATAGAATTGGTTGTTGCTAACCATAACTTTTTAAATTAGACTGGATCTTGCATGATTTGTAGAGAAGTTCTCTGCATATTAATATATCAGTAGCCTGTGATTTCATTTGGAAAAGAGATGAGAAGGAGCATTCTGAAGTCATTTATGAAGAAGTCATAATATGTTATAGTTAGTGGCCGAGGGAGTGGTTTTGGTTTTTGCTAATTTTTCATGAGTATTATTAGGTGAAATTAATTAACAAGGCCACATATATGGATTCTGGTTATGCTAAATCTTAGAAAAACATAAACTTGGAGTTCCGCCCTTAAAATAGGTATATTTTAAATTATACTATCAAACCTATTCAAGATCATTCTCATCCTACTACTACTTCTGCTAGTGTGAACTGAATGATTCTTCCCCAATGCACAACTAATATATGACTAAATGCATGATGGTGGTGAGTTACGCCCCATGCGATATGACGATCACAACGGAATCTCGCACGGGACATTGTTCATCGTATGAACACGCTACGGATCATAGAGTTCAAAAAATTTTTCTGGATCCAAATCCAAAAGGCCTTTGAACTCATGAGGAAGGAGAGATTAGGATCTGAAGGGATTAATTAAATATCACAAAACTAAAACAAAATCAGAAACAAAGGTTTGGAGATCCCATCTTCAAACTTTGTGCGGGTAGAAAAACACCGCAGCCTGATGATCTTTGGAGGTTCCTGTTGGAGCCACACACGCATTTGGCTTCTACAGGTATCCACACGAGGACTCGACTATCTGAGATCAGATCACCGGAGTGCTAGCTCCTTGCAGAGACCTCTCATGACTATCAATAATGATTAGAAGAAGATCAGCAACATACCTTCTTGAAAAGAACTCTTTCTTCTTCAACCTTACTCGTGATGGAGGAGGAGGAAGGAGGATGCTTTGCACCATGGATATTCCTTGCCTTACTACCGTAGAGGAAGAGGATGAAGAGGGCCTCTTGCTGCCATGGAGAAGGGAGGAAGAAGGCTTGGGTGTGGTAAGGAAAGAACCCTTCTTTTGGCGTGTTGGCTCCTCTCTTTGGTTCTCTTCTCACGCCTCCAATGCAACCTTGGAAGAGGAAGAAGGAGGGCTCCTTGCTGCCATGGGAGAAGAGAAGGAGAGGGAGAGGGTGGAGGCGTGGAGAAGGAGAGACTCCTATGAATTACTCTCATATGCCTCCAATGAATCCATTTTATAATTGGTGGCTTAGGGTTTTTCGAGGCTTATCAAAACCAAAAGATAGACTCTACCTTGCCACCCACCCTTGGATCAATGCCAAGTGTCCATGGCGCCATGATCAAGAGGATTAGAATCCTCTTAGGTGACGCCTCAAATCAATGCATGACATGTGTCCTTAAATCAAGAGATTAGAGCCTAATCACATTGGGCTTGGACCTCTTTCATGGTGCCTTGGATGGGTCCTAATCGCATTAGGACTTAGGCTAACTCCTAATCATATTAGAAGAATTAGATGGGGTACCATGCATCCTACAATGCCATGGAGACTTTAAAGTCCGCATGGTGTGAACACGATTTAATGCATTTTTATCCTACAATGCCATGTTACTTTAAAGTCCGCATGGTGTGAATACGACTTAAGGCATATTCCAAAAATATACCCTGATCTAATCAGGGTTAAACCAATCATGAGCCCAACTTAATTTGGGTCGAACCCAATTTGATTTGGCTCATCAAATCAGCCCAATTTGCAATCTAATTGCAATCAATTCCACTTAATTCTTCTTCCATTAACTCATTAACATTTAGTGGGTTAATTCAATCACCAATCATATTGATAATTGACATCAATTATGATTCTAAATCATAATTACGATAATTTGACTAATCAAATCCTTTATGTGTACGATCCTGTAGGTTCTATTCTGTCTGGTAGTAAGACATATTGAGATCTCCATCTCAATATCACTGAAACTCCTTTTAGTGGACTGAAATAATTTCAGGTCTACTCTTAGGGTTTACTAATCATCAAGTGAATGCCTTCAAGTCTCACAATCCACTAGTGACACCTAGCAGTATGTGGTGGCAACCCAGCAGAATGGAATGTCTAAACCTCTTAGTGCAGTTAGCGCATGATACAGTCCTTTTATCATGGATCCCGACATGACAGAGGTTATGGATAACTCGTCAAACTCCATCGTCCATCATATGTCAAATTTATTTGACCTCTAGTTCGAGATATGAAAAACTCTTTTTCCAAAATATCTGGCTAGGAATTTATCGAACTGAGTCTCATAAATCACGTAGGATCACTCTTAATCTATCAAGATCGATAGATTCAATTTAGATGCAACCCTATTCCAAAATGAACCTACTATAGCCAATCCGCACCACAAGGATCCGAATGGCTAGGGTCCAAGTTTGTATACTCGTCAAACTACAGCAACCTCACAGTGAATAGTTGAGGCATCTTAGGTCCAAGAACCAGTCATACAACTGCAGCATAAGTAGTCACTGACGAGTGGATAGACATCCATGTAACTACTTTCTTCGGCCACGTTCAATACCTTGTTCTCTAACAAGTACTTGCACAATCACTCCAATGTCTCTACACTGTGGACTCGAGACTCATCCATCTGACTAAGTGATCTATGCACTAATCTTATCAGATCGATCACCGTCCCTCATGATGGATCCATCGATCAGGAACATTTAGAAATTAATCCCTAATGACACATGCCTCAAATTTTCAACTCCTTCAGAATATGTGTCATCATCTTATTAATTTTTTGGACGATTCATGGACACATACAAACATGAATGAATAATAATGTCCAATCTTATTAACAAATAATAAGGGCCAAGTACAAATTTATATCCTATATTATAAATATGTGTCAGCCATATTGGCTTCTAGGGCATACTTCTAACAATCTTCCACTTGCACTAAAGTCAATCAGACATGTATCTAAGCTCCATCTTCTTAAGATGGGCTTCAGTCTTCTGTTGACTTAGTTGCTTAGTGAATGGGTCCACCACGTTGTCTGTGGAGTCTACTCTCTGCACCTCTACATACTTCTTTTCGAGGTAGTCGTGTATCAGATGAAATCGTCGCCCTATGTGCTTGGACTTCTGATGAGACCTCGGCTCCTTAGCTAGTGATATGGTGCCATTGTTGTCGCGGTAAAGTGCTATGGCGTCTGATGACATAACACCTAGCTCTTCGACAAACTTCTTGTACCAGAATGCTTCCTTTGTAGCTTCCGATGCGGCAATGTACTCGACTTCCATGATAGAATCTGCAATAAACAATTGTTTGGAACTCCTCCAATTTACCGATCCTCCATTGAATAAGAATACATATCCTGATGTTGACTTTCTATCATTAGGGTCAGTCATAAAATCTGAATAAGTATATCCTTCTACTTTAATTCAGATCCTCCTCCAAAGACCAAAAATATATCCTTAATCCTTCTCAAGTACTTAAGAATATTTTTCACAGCTATCTAGTGCTCTTCACGTGGATTCGACTGATATCTGCTTGTGACACTTACAGCATGTGCTATATCAAGTCGAGTACACAGCATGGCATACATGAGGCTTCCTATTGCCGAAGCATAAGGGATCCTGCTCATGCGCTCAATCTCTTCAGATGTGTTGGGGTACATCTTCTTGGAAAGATTTATCCCATGCATTAGAGGTAACAATCCCCTTTTAGAGTTTTTCATGCTGAACCTCTTCAGCACTTCCTCTATATACATTTTCTATGATAGGCCAAGCATCCTCTTAGATCTATTTCTATAGACCTTAATCCCCAAAATATAAGATGCTTTCCCTAGGTCTTTCATGGAGAACTCCTTAGACAACCATAATTTGACCGATGTGAGCATGGGAACATCATTCCCAATCAGGAGTATATCATCCACGTACAATACGAGGAATACTATAGCCCTCCCACTAATCTTTTTGTACACACATAGTTCCTCTTCGTTCTTAATGAAATCAAATGATTTGATTACATCGTTGAAACGAGTATTCCAAGTCCGAGATGCTTGCTTTAATCCATAGATGGATTTTTGCAGCTTGCAGACCTTGTGATCACCATCACTGAAAGTGAAACCTAGAGGCTGCTCCATATAGATATCTTCCACAAGATATCCATTAAGAAATGCAGTTTTCACATCCATCTGCCGAATCTCATAATCATGATAAGCTGCAATAGCAAGCAACGTTCGAATGGATTTCAGCATGGCTACCGGTGAAAAGGTATCCTGATAGTCAATGCCTTCGCGCTGACTATAACCTTTTGCCACCAACCTTGCTTTATAGGTCTCTACCTTGCCATCCAAATCTAATTTTTTTTGTAGATCCATTTAAACCCAATTGGTACTATACCTTCAGATGGATCTACTAAGGTCCAAACTTGGTTGGAATGCATGGACTCTATCTCTGACTCCATTGCTTCCATCCATCTCTCGAAATCGATGTCGAACATCGCTTCATTGTAGGTTTTGGGATCATCACCATGTTCCTTTTCTTCCATGAGAAACACTTCCTTTAGATTCTCTGTAAGTATACCTAAGTACCTTTCAGGAGGATGGAGAATCCTACTAGATCTACGAAGTGGATGAGATTCTTTATGTATTGGCTCAATGTGAATAGGTTCACTAGGCTCAATCGCTCGTTGCTCTTCAGAGACTTTCTCTTCGAGCTCAGTTTTCGTCCCACTGCCTCTATCAAGGATAAACTATTTTTCCAAAAAGATGACATGTTGGCTCATAAATACTTTGTGATCCTCTAGGATGTAAAAATTGTATCCTAACGACTCTTTAGGATATCCTATAAAACGAGCACCAATTGTCCTAGCCTCTAACTTGTCCGCCTGTTGTCGCTTGACTTGGGCCGGACATCTCCAAATTTTGAGATAACCAAGACTCGATTTCTTACCATGCCATATCTCATACGGTGTGGTGGGAATGGACTTAGAGAGAACTCTATTCAATATGTAGATAGCTGTAAGTAGGGCATCTCCCCACAGAAATAAGGGTAAATCAGTGAATCTCATCATGGACCTGACCATATCCAATAGAGTCCGATTTCTCCTCTCTGACACCTCGTTGAGTTGAGGTGTACCAGAAAATGTCCATTATGAAACTATACCATTTTCTTTGAGATAATCGCAAAACTCTCTACTAAGGTATTCACCTCTAGATCTGATCGAAGAATCTTAATGAGTTTTTCTGTTTGTTTTTCTATTTCATATCTGAATTTTTTGAACTTTTCAAATACTTCAGATTTATGTCTTATAAGATAAACATAACCATACCGTGAGTGATCAACAGTAAATGTTATAAAGTAGAAATAATGACCCCTAGCCTACATATCTAATGGGCCATACACATCAATGTGTACTAGAGCAAGTATCTCAGTGGACCTCTCTCCGTGTCCTATAAAGGGTAATTTGGCCATTTTTTCTTAAAGGCAGGATTCACAAATTGGATATGACTCAGAAGTCAATAAGCCCAAAAGCCCATGTTTCTCCAATTTGTTAATTCTGTCTTCTTCTATATGACCAAACCTGAGATGCTACAATTACTTTTGATTTATCTCATCTCTAAATCTTTTGGATCCTATGGTACTCACTGTATGCTCAGATACGTTCACAGATACATTCATGTTGGGGGGAGTCTCCACTCCTACATGGGTTCGATCCTATTAAAAATAGGGTGACACCCATGTATACCTATCAGAGCACGCATCTCTATACGCCTCCGAACGGAGAGCCACGCTTCGTCACATGATCACGCGTGAGAGTTCCCGAAAATCGGTCACAACTCTTGGACCTTTGCTCTGATACCACTGTTGGGATTTCCAGTGCTGTAGGGCGCAGCGGAAGATACGGGATTATAAAATTTTCTTATAAAACCCATTATATGAAACCCTAATAAGCTAAGATCACCTTAATAGTATAACCAAATAATATAGAAAATATAATCTTGGTATAGAAGAATACCTATCACGCTATATCCAATATGTCTGAAGATGTCCTAAGGTGCCCAAATGTTCACCCTCCGATGTTGATCCACACAGGAATGGGTTCAAGACTCTAGCTCCACCAAAACTTGATTCTAATTGTTCAATCCTTCCAAAGGATTTAATTGGTTGATTTTCCTTCACTTCCTTCTTCCTTTCTACCTCTAAAACATTCACTAGCCTTTTTGTCCTAAAGAAGACCCTCTTGTCTTGGGTTAGGACAAAAGAGAGAGGCTTGTAAGAAAGAAGGGATAAGGAAGAGAGAAGGAGAGGCTTTTTCTTGGATGATCTTTAGAACCCCAAGGCACCTCCTTATTTATAAGAGATGGAGGGATGCATCATAAAGGGATGCATCCCATCCACACACCTTATCATGATGAGGCATGTGCCAAGAGAGGCATCCCATCATGATGAGGTGTTAAGGAGAAGGGTGTATCAACTTCTTTCTCACATCTCTCTCTTAAATCCTGATAATCTAAGGGCCCAAATGCAGTGAACCAAAGCCAATGGTCCAGATCTAGGTGCCATCTAATGGTCCAGATCAAGGCATCATCATCCAGGGTGCCATCCAATGGTCCAGAAGCAAGATGCCATCACCGATGGTCCAGATTATGGTGCTGAGCAACGGTCTAGATCTTTCATCCAGAGAGCCATCCAGTGGTCCAGATTCAGGCGCTGACCAATGGTCCAGATCCTTCATCCAGGAATCCATCCAATGGTCCAGATGAAGGCGCCAACCAGTAGACCAGATCCTTCATCCAGGAAGCCATTCAATGGTCCAGATGAAGGCACCAACCAGTGGACCAGATCCTTCATCCAGGAAGCGATCCAATGGTCTAGAAGTGAAGGCCCTATCAAACCCAATCCAATTGGGTTTAACCAACTTAAAGAAAACATTAAACCTAATCAAATCAGGTCTAATTAAAGCCAAATGGGTTCCAACTCTTGGCTAACCCATATTAGGTCATGATCTAATCATATTAGATTGTTGCCCAGATAGACAACCCAAGAGGGGGGGTGAATTGAGTTTTAAAATAATTTAGATAATTTAAAACGTTATGGATGATTAATTAAAAACTATTGCAAGTTATTTAATTAATTACTATGTGCTGTGAGTAATATGAAATGAGAAGAAGGAGAGACAATCAATCACAAACACAAGTTTTATAGTGGTTCGGAGCTAACCCTTGCTCCTACGTCCACTCCCCAAGTCTCACTTGGGAATTCACTATAATCCCCTTGGATTACAGGCGGTTGTTTTCCAAGCTCACAACCAAACTTGTTGTTTTACGAGCTCACAACGAACTCGGTCGGTTTTCCCAGGCTCACCGACTAGAACCACCCCCGATTGTTTTTCCGGGATCACAATCGAACCCTTACACACGTTGGTTTTAACTCGGCTCACCAACCAACCTTAATCCCCTTGATTCAATCCCCGATTGAACCAAGTAAATACAAGTTGTAGAAAGAAAACAGAAAATGAGCTTCTCAAAAAGCAGATGAAAACAATATGAACAATAAATGAAGTTAAGAAGCCTCAAATGCTTTTATATTGGAGATGAGGAATGGCTTCTTAAACTTCTGGTCTCCTCTTGAAAGAGTAGTCGACTTGAATGCAGGAGAAGGAGGCTTTAATTGCTGGGAAGATGTAGTTGGAAGCAGTAAATGCAGATCTTCCTCTTTTTCGTTGAAGAGCACGTTGCAGAGCTTGAATGCTTGATTAGTTGGAGTAAAATAGTTGTTCCCTTCTTTGCTACAGTCTTCTGTGGCTATTTAAGCCAACCCCCACGGAAACTAGCCGTTACACTGCTTTTTCTGCCCGTTCTGCACACTCTGCGCAGCCTGACAATATGACCGTTGGTGGGTTGGAGTCGACTCGCGCGATCAGGAGTCGACTCGGCAACTGTTCCAAATTTGAATTAAAGTTGCCGTCACGACCCGGAGTCGACTCGTCTTGACCCGGAGTCGACTCGCCAACTTCTGGAGCTGACCTGGCAATTTTGGAGTCGGCTCATCCACTGAAGTCCGTGGATCCAATTTTGAATTTTGTCCACTCGAGTCGACTCGACTGTCCTTGGAGTCGACTCGAATCTCAGAGCCCGAACTCCCGATTCTCTGTCTTTTGGCTCATCCAGTCTTGGAGTCGACTCGAACTTCCTTGGAGTCGACTCGGCTCTCAGTTTCCGAAAGTTGGTCTTCTGCCTTTTGACGTGAAGCTTGTCTTGGAGTCGACTCGAGCTGTCTGGGAGTCGACTCGAATCTCAGAGGCAGTAACATGGTTTTCTGTCTGTCGATGGTCGCACAGTCTCGGAGTCGACTCGCGTATTGCGGGAGTCGACTCGAATCTCAGAGTCCATAAAATGCTCTCTGACCTTTTCTTTGTGTACGGCTGAGAGTCGACTCTTGCTTTCTCTGGAGTCGACTTGCCAACCATCGGAGTCGACTCGCGTTCCACTGGAGTCGACTCGAATCTCAGACCCGAGAAACTGCTCTTTGACTTTTCTTTGTGTACCTCTTGGAGTCGACTCTTACTATCCTGGAGTCGACTCGTTGAACATTGGAGTCGACTCGCGCACTTCAGGAGTCGACTCGTTGACAGGTTCTGAGATGAGGCTTTCTGTTCTTCTTTCTGTTTTCAGTCGGAGTCGACTCGTACTAGTCTGGAGTTGACTCGAGCTCGTGCCAGTGAACTTGATACGCTTGGAGTCGACTCGTGATACTCGGGAGTCGACTCGAGTCTCAGACTTTGGTTCAGCAGACTTCTTAACTTATCCAAAATACTATGAACCAAATCTAGAGACACTTGGACAGGATTTTCACTGAAACACTCAATTGAATTCATTAGTAATCACAAGATATACTCAAATGCTTTGAGCTCATCAAAATCAAATGGGGTTTTAATCAATCACTCCACAATCTCCCCCTTTTTGATGATGACAAAACTTTGAGTATATGTAAAATGACTTGCTCAATAAATAATGAAATAAAATCCATAAATGAATTCAAATGTCTGATAATTTAATTTATCCAAGTTTGAAAGGAGTGAAACAGCAAATTTCGGAGTTAAAGCTCCCCCTTTCATTTGGAATTATATAAGCCTTCATATTATGCAATCAATTGTTTGGCTTATATGTCATTAATGATTTAGCTTGATTAAAATTCAGATTCTCCCCCTCAACATATGCATTCAACTATGTTTTGATTCTCTGAATTTTCTTTTAATGCTTTGAAGTTTTTGAACTGAATTTTTTGTTTTTAGAGGAAAAATCTGTCAATTTGTTCTTGAGTAGGATTCAACTAATCTCCGAATATCCCTTGAATAGATTCTGGAGATTACTCCATTAGGAGCCCCAAAAGAGAGATAATGAGCCTCGAGGTACCGAATCCACTTAGAACAAATTTGTGTGTCTTTTTATTGATTTTCATTGATTTCTTTTACATATTTCATCCATATTTCTCCCCTTTTACATATTTTATACATATTTCTCCCCCTTTTTGTCATCATATCAAAAAGGAGGTAATCACACACAATCAATGGCACAAATGGCACAACCAATCATCAAATGGCACAGAAATAAAGATAAGATGTCTACTCATTGTATTGATATGAATGTGAATACATTTGAGCATACAATGAGTAAAGCAAAATAATACAAAACAAAACAAAAAGAACATCTATGGTCTCCTCGAGGATGAAGATCCCCCCTCGAGGATGTATCTCCCCCTCTCGATGAGGTGGCTCCTCCTCTCGAGGATGTGGCTCCTCCTCTCGAGGATGGTGCTCCTCCTCTCAATCGGCTCTGCTCCATGAGGAGGGTGACTGCATCTGTAACATGTCCGAGCTGCGTGATGATAGACGTGGTGGCTCTGCTATGTGTAGTGGAGAGCTCTGTCACCGACGCCTGAAGCCCAGTCACCGATGTCTGAAGTGCGTCCAGCTTGTCGATGAGTACATTCGCCAAGCGCTCGGCCCCCTCGGTGGTGGTGTGCATGTCACGACCTATCTCCTCTCGCATCTGTCGAGTGGAGCTCGTGACCTCACTCATGCTGTGGAACTGGGCCTGGACCAAACTCCGGACATTGTAGATCTCTTCCCGTACATGAGCCGTCATGTCAGTCACGGCTGTCAAGAAAGGGACCAACTGAGAAGATACGGGTGCAGGAGTGGGAGCAGGCACCGCACCTCGGAGCTCCCGAAGCAGCTCATCCCTCACCTCTCTGACTATCTCCTGTCGCAGCTCCCGGAGCTGCTCAGGATCAATCCGGACCGCCATAGAGGGTGGTGCCGAGGAGGAAGGTCCGGCGGAGGTGGTAGGAGCAGGAGGAGTGGATGGAAGGTCTGGATGGTCTGGACGGTCTGGGTAGTCTGAATCGGGCTCAGGACTGGGTGAAGGTCTGGTGGTCTGAGTGGTGAGGGTAGACTTCCTAACCCATACCCCCTCTCTCTTCCGAAATCCCATCCTGTGTAGGGTCCCCGCACGCGTGCGATCAGTCCATCGCAAAGCGCGAAAGGGCTCCCCCTCAGGAATGGGAACCTCGTACTCCCTAAACAGAAGGGTGAATATCATGCCATATGGGAGGGTGAGCCTAGGTCTATCTAGGGGCTCACACATGTATCGATATATGAGTTTAGGGAAGTTGATTGGGGTGTCATGAAGCATATAGAACATAAGAGCTAGGTCCCTCTCATTTACAAAATCAAATCTCCCTGTCTTAGGGAAGATGGACCTAGACAGTATACTCAAGAGGATTTGCATCTCAATCGGTAGTGAGCTAGCGGATACCTCGTCTACGGGTGACTGGGGTGGATGCCCGAGAACGGCCGTAAGGGCCTCAACTCTGTCCTCGGGATGTGTGGGAGCCACCCCTACTAGTGGAAGGTGGAGGATGTGGCCAATAAGATCCTCCGTGACAAACACAGGGACACCGGCTACTGTGCCCTCGATACCCCCATCTCCCCGATGGACGGTACCGTAAAACTCTCTAACGAGCCCTGGATATGTGGGGAGGTCCAATGTAAGGAAGAACTCTAAGCCCTGGACCCTAAGTCTTTCACCTATGGTGAACCCTTCCCGGGAGAGGAAGTCGAAATCGACATACCTCCCGGTGGAGACGACCTTCCCGGCCAATGGCCTCGCGGGAACCGCCCTAGGCGGGGAACGAGCCGGAGGTGGTTGCCTCGCGGGATCGTGCCGCGCCTTGGAGCGCCGCTCGGGACCGGCCTCGGGACGGGACCTCTTCCTAACCACGGTCTTACGTGGCATTTTGACCTAAAATGGAATGAAGAACCTAAAGGACGGAGAAGGGTCGACGGAGGAAGCTTGGGACGGACCGGAGACGACCTAGGAACGGACGAAAACCCTAAGAACCGGTGAAAAATCGACGGAAAAAGGGTTGGAGACGATCGGGGACGACCTAGGAGTCGGCTCTAGGGCTTTTTGAACAGTGGCGGCTTGAGAGAAAAGTGTTTTCGAAATGACAAATCTAGGGTTAAAAAGTCGGATCCCGACTGCGAGTCGACTCCCCTGAGTCGCGAGTCGACTCGACCTCGAGTCGACTCCAGAATATGCGCGAGTCGACTCTCCTTATGCGCCTGTAGACTTCGAGTCGACTCCCGACAATGTGCGAGTCGACTCCCCCTCAGCTGCCATCTTTGCGAGTCGACTCCCGCAAATGCGCGAGTCGACTCCCCCTTAGGAGCCGGCTCTGAAACTTACTCGAGTCGTCTCTAACCTTGGCACGCACCTAAAAGTCATACTATAACCATGCCAAATGAGGGAAAATCACCTAATTGGGATCTGATTTGATGATCATTGAATAGAAACTCTATTTTAACCGCATTCTAATCATCAAAATCAATTAATCTAGTGGAAACTCCCACTAGGATGGATCAATCACTCCTAATCCCCTCCTAAGCACGCTAAACCTCTCTTCACTTAGGGGTTTTGTAAAAATATCTGCTAATTGATTATCAGTACACACAAATTGGAGTGACACATCACCATTCAATACATGATCTCTTATGAAGTGATGTCTTATCTCAATGTGTTTAGTTCTTGAATGTTGAATTGGATTTTTAGTTAGATTTATGGCACTTGTATTATCACAATTAATGGGGATTTTATCTTGTTTAATGCCATAATCTTCTAATTGTTGTTTAATCCACAAGATTTGAGCACAACAACTCCCGGCTGCCACATATTCAGCTTCAGCAGTGGATAATGCAACCGAGTTTTGTTTCTTGCTAAACCATGAGATAAGGTTTTCTCCTAGAAATTGACAAGACCCGCTGGTACTTTTTCTATCAAGCTTACATCCAGCGAAGTCTAAATCTGTGTATCCTATTAAGTTTAGGCTAGATTCTTTAGAGTACCATAGCCCTATGTTCTTAGTTCCTATTAAGTATTTAAAAATTCTCTTAACTGCAGCTAGGTGTGTTTCTTTAGGATTAGCCTGATATCTAGCACACATGCACACACTAAACATAATATCAGGTCTACTTGCAGTAAGATACAGTAAAGATCCTATCATACCTCTATAAAGTTTTTGATCTACAGATTTACCAGATTCATCTTGGTCTAATTTGCATGATGAGCTCATGGGGGTGCTGATTGATTTGTTTCCCTCCATATCAAACTTCTTGAGCATCTCCTTGATATATTTAGCTTGATTGATGAAGATGCCTCCTTCAGACTGTTTGATTTGAAGCCCGAGAAAGTAGTTCAGCTCTCCCATCATGCTCATCTCAAACTCACTCTGCATCAAATCAGCAAACTCTTCGCAGAGGCGATTGTTAGTAGCACCGAAAATGATATCATCAACATAAATCTGTACTAATAACATATCCTTATTTTGCTTTTTCAGAAATAATGTTGTATCTACATTTCCCCTAGAGAATTCATGTTCTAATAGGAATTTGCTAAGCCTCTCATACCATGCTCTAGGTGCTTGTTTTAAACCATAAAGTGGTTTGTTTAGTTTATATACATGATTGGGATATTGATGATTTTCAAAACCAGGAGGTTGTTCTACATATACCTCCTCATTAATATACCCATTTAAAAAAGCACTTTTTACATCCATTTGATATAGTTTGAAGTCCTTAGAGCATGCATATGCTAATAATAATCTAATAGCCTCAAGTCTAGCTACGGGAGCAAAGGTTTCATCAAAATCTATGCCTTCTTCTTGATTATAACCCTTTGCTACTAGTCTAGCCTTATTCCTTATAACAATTCCATTTTCATCTAGCTTATTTTTATATATCCATTTAGTACCTATAATTGGATATTCAGAAGGTCTCTCTACTAGATTCCACACTTTGTTTCTAGTAAATTGGTTTAGTTCTTCTTGCATTGCATTTATCCAATTTACATCATTTTCGGCTTCTTCTATATGTTTGGGCTCAAAGTGTGAAACAAAAGCTAGATGGTTATTCAAATTCCTAAGGGATGCTCTAGTCCTAACGGGTTGAGATGGATCATCTAGAATTAGTTCCTTAGGATGCCCATGAGCATACCTCCAAGCTTTAGTTAGCCCATGATCCACAATACCCTCTTGGCTTGATGATTCTTCTTCAATCAACTTTTGATTATTATCTTGAAATCCCATCTCATCTATCTTTTCTTCAAGTATTTCAACATCATCATCAAAATTAATCTTCTTACTAGACGAGATGTCACTAGAGTCATCAAAAACAACATGTATAGATTCTTCTATAACTAAGGTTCTTTTATTAAAGACTCTATAGGCTTTACTAGTTGTAGAATAACCTAAGAATATTCCTTCATCCGATTTAGAGTCAAATTTACCTAGACTATCTTTCCCATTATTATGAACAAAACACCTACATCCAAAAACATGAAAGTAATTAACTTTTGGTTTTCTGTTTTTCCAAAGTTCATAAGGTGTTTTCTTTATAATGGGTCTTAACAAAACTCTATTTAATATATGGCAAGAAGTATTAATGGCTTCTCCCCAAAAGTACTTAGGGAGGTTACTTTCACATAACATAGTTCTAGCCATTTCTTCTAGTGTTCTATTTTTTCTTTCCACAACTCCATTTTGTTGTGGTGTCCTAGGTGCTGAAAAATTATGGGTTATCCCCTTTTTACTACAAAACTCCTCAAATGACTGATTTTCGAATTCGGTACCATGGTCACTTCTAATAGCTATTACTGAGTTATCTCTAGCATTGGTTACTTCTTTATGGAATTTCTTAAAGACAGAAAATGCTTGATCCTTATGTGCTAGGAACATGACCCATGTGTACCTAGAATAATCATCTACAATGACTAGACCATATTTATTTCCACCTAGGCTTGTTGTTCTAGTTGGACCGAATAGATCCATGTGTAATAATTCTAGAGGTCTAGAAGTAGAGACACATTTTATGGATTTAAATGAGTTCCTAGATTGTTTGCCAAATTGACATGCTTCACATATTTTGTTCTTTTCAAATTTTAATTTTGGCAAACCTATCACGAAGTCTCTTTTAACTAGTTTAGTTATTGTGTCCATGCTTGCATGACCTAACTTACGGTGCCATAACCAACTAGCATCATTTTCTTTAGTTTCATTAACAACTAAACATTGGTTATGTTTTGCAAGATCTTCTAGGTCTATAACATATATATTTCCACGCCTAATCCCTTTAAAAACTAAACTATTATCATTAGGATTTGTTATAATGCATAGTGATGGTTTAAACATAACATCATATCCTTTATCACATAATTGACTAATGCTTAACAAGTTATGCTTAAGACCATCAACATATCTAACATTATCTATAAAAGTAGAAGGGGTGATTTGAACTTTACCAATACCAATGATGTGACCTTGGTTGTTGTCTCCAAAAGTCACAACACCTCCCTTCTTAACTTCGAGGATGAAGAATTGATCTTTATCACCCGTCATGTGCCTTGAGCAGCCACTATCCAAATACCAGCAGTTTTTGTTGACCTTGGCTGCAAGACACTCCTACACAAGCAAATCATGTCATCTTAGGTACCCAAGTTTTCTTGGGTCCTTCATGGTTAGTCAAGTTGGTTCCTTTTGGAACCCATACCCTTTTTATTTTCCTTTTTGTTTTACTTTTCCTATAGTCACATACATTTACCTTATGTCCGATAGTTCCACAACAAAAGCAGGTTATTTTTTTAGTTTTAGTTTCCCCAGCTTTAACAAAGAAGTTACTAAGAAGTTTTTGTTTATTTCTTGGTTTATATCCTAAACCCGCTTTATTAAATACGACTCGTTGATTATTAAGTATCATATTTAACTTTTCAGAACTATACGTAAACTTTTCAACTAAAGGTTTGTATTTTCCAAGTTCTTTAGTTAATGTTTGATTTTCTGCTTTTAAATCATTTAGTTCTTTTGTAAGATCCTTATCTAAGGTTTGTTTATATTTTTTAAGTTCTGAAAATTCCTTAGTTAGTTTTTCATTATCTTTAGTTAAGGTGTTAGTCTTTTGAGTTAAAAGTTGGTTGTTTGTTTTAAGTTCAATATTTTCTTTGGTGATTAAGTCCTTATCCTTAACTAATTTATCGTATTTATGTAGGTATGATTGATTAGCTATTTTCAGTTCTTTATTCTTAAGATTTATAGCCTTATATTCTACCATTAACTCATTAAATGCATCATAAAGTTCATCAAAAGAAAAATCAAGATGCGTATCGGAAGTTACCTCGTTTTCGTTGGCCATGAAGCAGAAATTGGCCTTCTCTTCTTGTTCATCATCTGATGAGGAGGATGATGAGTCGGAGTCGGATAGTGTAGTGACAAGAGCCTTCTTCTTCTTGTACTTACTCCCCTTCTTCAGTAAGGGGCACTCTGCTCTTATGTGACCCGGCTTCTTGCACTCGTAACACCCAATCCCCTCGTTTTCCCTTTCCTTACCTTTGTCCTTGCGGTAGAAATTTGAGGGGCCTCTCCTTTGATGATAGGACTTCTTGTGGTTGATGAATCTCTTGAACTTGCGCACAAGAAGAGCCTCACCATCATCTTCCTCATGTTCTTCTTCTTCACTGCTGCTACTGCAGGACAAGTCCTTGTTAGATGAAGTAGATTTAAGTGCTATTACCTTTTTCTTATGGGAGGACTCTTCTTCGCTGTGTTGCTTCATGGTTAGCTCGTGAGTCATTAGGGATCCAAGGAGCTCTTCGAGTGGAAGCTTGTTCAAGTCTTTAGCTTCTTGGATTGCCGTCACCTTGGCTTCCCATGACCTTGGTAGACAGCGAAGTATTTTCCTGACAAGATCACTGTTAGTATAGCTCTTGCCAAGGCTTTTTAGGCCATTGACAATGTCAGTAAACCTAGTGAACATGCTAGTGATTGTCTCATTAGAATCCATTTTAAATAGTTCATACTTATGAACCAATATATTAATTTTGGATTCTTTAACTTGATTCGTGCCCTCATGGGTCACTTCAAGTCTATCCCAGATCTCTTTTGCAGAGTTGCAAGTAGAGACCCTATTGAATTCATTTCTATCTAAGGCACAATAAAACACATTCATAGCTTTAGAGTTTAATTGTGCCTTCCTCATGTCATGTTCATCCCAATCCTTTTCTAATTTGGGTACCTTAACACCCTCTACATATGTGGATGGGATGTATGGGCCATTCACTACAATGGTCCACATCTCATAGTCTTGGGCTTGGACGAATATTCTCATCCTAGCCTTCCAGTATGAGTAGTCGGATCCATTGAAGAAAGGGGGTCTTTGGGTGGACTGACCCTCAATGTGAGAAGATCCAAATGGGGTTGTCATTTTGATCTTTTAACTCTTGAGTGGAAGAGTTTTTGGCTCTGATACCACTTGTTGCCCAGATAGACAACCCAAGAGGGGGGGTGAATTGGGTTTTAAAATAATTTAGATAATTTAAAACGTTATGGATGATTAATTAAAAACTATTGCAAGTTATTTAATTAATTACTATGTGCTGTGAGTAATATGAAATGAGAAGAAGGAGAGACAATCAATCACAAACACAAGTTTTATAGTGGTTCGGAGCTAACCCTTGCTCCTACGTCCACTCCCCAAGTCTCACTTGGGAATTCACTATAATCCCCTTGGATTACAGGCGGTTGTTTTCCAAGCTCACAACCAAACTTGTTGTTTTACGAGCTCACAACGAACTCGGTCGGTTTTTCCAGGCTCACCGACTAGAACCACCCCCGATTGTTTTTCCGGGATCACAATCGAACCCTTACACACGTTGGTTTTAACTCGGCTCACCAACCAACCTTAATCCCCTTGATTCAATCCCCGATTGAACCAAGTAAATACAAGTTGTAGAAAGAAAACAGAAAATAAGCTTCTCAAAAAGCAGATGAAAACAATATGAACAATAAATGAAGTTAAGAAGCCTCAAACGCTTTTATATTGGAGATGAGGAATGGCTTCTTAAACTTCTGGTCTCCTCTTGAAAGAGTAGTCGACTTGAATGCAGGAGAAGGAGGCTTTAATTGCTGGGAAGATGTAGGTGGAAGCAGTAAATGCAGATCTTCCTCTTTTTCGTTGAAGAGCACGTTGCAGAGCTTGAATGCTTGATTAGTTGGAGTAAAATAGTTGTTCCCTTCTTTGCTACAGTCTTCTGTGGCTATTTAAGCCAACCCCCACGGAAACTAGCCGTTACACTGCTTTTTCTGCCGTTCTGCACACTCTGCGCAGCCTGACAATATGACCGTTGGTGGGTTGGAGTCGACTCGCGCGATCAGGAGTCGACTCGGCAACTGTTCCAAATTTGAATTAAAGTTGCCGTCACGACCCGGAGTCGACTCGTCTTGACCCGGAGTCGACTCGCCAACTTCTGGAGCTGACCTGGCAATTTTGGAGTCGGCTCATCCACTGAAGTCCGTGGATCCAATTTTGAATTTTGTCCACTCGAGTCGACTCGACTGTCCTTGGAGTCGACTCGAATCTCAGAGCCCGAACTCCCGATTCTCTGTCTTTTGGCTCATCCAGTCTTGGAGTCGACTCGAACTTCCTTGGAGTCGACTCGGCTCTCAGTTTCCGAAAGTTGGTCTTCTGCCTTTTGACGTGAAGCTTGTCTTGGAGTCGACTCGAGCTGTCTGGGAGTCGACTCGAATCTCAGAGGCAGTAACATGGTTTTCTGTCTGTCGATGGTCGCACAGTCTCGGAGTCGACTCGCGTATTGCGGGAGTCGACTCGAATCTCAGAGTCCATAAAATGCTCTCTGACCTTTTCTTTGTGTACGGCTGAGAGTCGACTCTTGCTTTCTCTGGAGTCGACTTGCCAACCATCGGAGTCGACTCGCGTTCCACTGGAGTCGACTCGAATCTCAGACCCGAGAAACTGCTCTCTGACTTTTCTTTGTGTACCTCTTGGAGTCGACTCTTACTATCCTGGAGTCGACTCGTTGAACATTGGAGTCGACTTGCGCACTTCAGGAGTCGACTCGTTGACAGGTTCTGAGATGAGGCTTTCTGTTCTTCTTTCTGTTTTCAGTCGGAGTCGACTCGTACTAGTCTGGAGTCGACTCGAGCTCGTGCCAGTGAACTTGATACGCTTGGAGTCGACTCGTGATACTCGGGAGTCGACTCGAGTCTCAGACTTTGGTTCAGCAGACTTCTTAACTTATCCAAAATACTATGAACCAAATCTAGAGACACTTGGACAGGATTTTCACTGAAACACTCAATTGAATTCATTAGTAATCACAAGATATACTCAAATGCTTTGAGCTCATCAAAATCAAATGGGGTTTTAATCAATCACTCCACATAGATCAACCTAATCTAAGAATCAGATTCGAATTTAATTTGAATCAGGAGCTAGGGTTTGCAACACGTGCTAGCATGTTCATCTTGCAAACATGATCTAATCCAATTAGACCCTTGATCAATATCCTTGTGTGTGACCCATTGAGTTCCTTATCTTAGCCAGCAGTAGGTGCAGGTGCAAGTTGACCTAACCTGATTAGAATACCTCTAATCCAATTTAGGTTCAATTTAGTGCTAAACCTGACTTAGCAATCAGAACCTTTCTGATGCTTTGATCTAATCAAACTCTTTGATCCGATCAACCCACAAGACATGATTGACGTCTAGCAACGTATCATGTCTACCCGGAAGATGAGGAACGTATTGGACAAATCCAAACATACCCTTCAGTGGCAAGTTACCGTGCAATTCAATTCCTCAGTCATACTACATCCTGAATAAGTGCATGAGTATGGATCAATATCAAACTCAATCACTTATTCATGTCTTTCTCAATCTTTTATATGATAATTCAAACAATGAAACATTAGAAACTCTTTCTAATATTCATTTTACTTTGATCAAAGGCTTCTTGAATCATCATAAGATTAGAGTAAGTAGGATGTTACATTCTCTTACTAGAAGTGACTGATTCCTTGTTGACCTACTCACAACCTTCGTACAAAATCCACCATATCCAAAATACCCCGTACATAATGCAATGTCGTGAATGAGGGTAAACCAAAACATAGCTTCAAGTGCACAAGGTACCATGGTGATCTCAGGTCTAAGGATCACTTGCACAACTCCCACTATGAGAACCATCTTTTGATAATTAAGTAAGAATCCATAAGATGTTCTCATGGCTGGTCATTTCAGTGAACTCATTCCTCTAATGAGCATCCACATCTTTGTATTAGTGTCTCACACAAGTGATTGTGAGTTATTCACCCTCTACATCGAGCATACATAAGATGTGCCAGTCTTTCCAGTAATATTGATCCCCAACTCAATATACCAATTTGACTGGAAATATTCTAAATTAGGATTTTAGGATTTTAGGTCTCACTGGTATGATCTCATCATAACCCTAAAACCAATGTCCTAATTTATGGGGTTCATCATCCAATAATAAAACAGATAAGCAGCAAATGATGAAACACAATGCCTTTATTGATATATATCGAGTGTCAAAGTACGTGATTTGGAGGATTAAAAAGAGAAACCCATCAAATGATTGGCTTATAGGGCATCTACTCTTTCAATTCATATGTAAGTGATAGAGACTATCAATCATGAAACCACATGTAACCAATTTATTTCGCAAATAAATAGAATAATAGTCTTTATTGAAATTGAATTCAAAATGTTTCTATGCTAGACAAGATACAAAAATCAAATTTCTGCTAGCACTAGGTACAAAATAACAATATCTAAGTATCAAACTAAATTCTGATGGTAATCGCAGAGGATAGGTGCCCACAACAACAGCAACAACTCTTGCTCCATTGCCAACCTGTAGGGTTACCGTACCTTTCGTAAGCCTTCTACTTTTCTTTAGACCCTACTTGGTAGTGCACAAGTGAATATTAGAATTATAGTCTATAACCCAACTAGAAATAGAATAAACTGTTAGATTAGTTTCAATAATGAGCATATTAGACATACCTTCAGAAGGCATGTCTTCCTTCTTGCTCTTTATACTCTCCATGTAGATAGGACAGTTCTTTTTCTAATGGCCGTCCTCGTTGCAATAGAAATACTTAGCTTTGGGTTCGGCCTTCTTCTTAGGAACTTCCTTCTTCGGCTCCTTCTCGGTCTTCTGCTTCTTCGCAGGCTTCTTTTTCTTTTCAGTAGACTTTCTCTTGGAAGTAAAAGCCAGCCCAACAGCGAGAATTGTGCTCCTTAAACCTTTCAAGGTTCTCTCAGTTATTACCAACATGTTCAATAATTCAAGTTTGGTGCATTCAATTTTATTTATATTGTAGTTTATAATAAACTGCCCATATGAAGATGGTAAGGGTTGCAGGATCAAATCCGTTTGCAGATCCTTGTGCATGGTCATGCCGAGCTTCTCAAGCTCCTGAAGATCGTTGATCATGGTCAAGCCATGGTCATGGACAGACTGCCCATCGTGCATCTTGGCTTTGAAAAGCCTCTTGGATACTTCAAACCTCGCTATGCGACTCTACTCACTATACAACTCTTGCAGGTGATCAAGTATATCCTTGGCAGTCTTCATGCTCTCATACTAGCATTGTAATTCGTTGAACATAGATGCAATAATGTAGCACCTAACCTTATTGTCATCATCTAACCATTTCGCATGCGTCTCACACTGCTCATTAGTTGGACGGGCTGGTAATACTGGGAGTTCATTGGTTTAGAACATATGCTATCTTCTCACAACTCAAGACAATCTTCAAGTTGTGGAGCCAATCCTTGTAATTTGGTCCAGTCAATCTATTGTTATCTAGGATTCGAGTTAATGGGTTGGAAGCCATTATCATCTGCAGAGAGTAAAGATTCTAATTAGAAATTTGTACTTGACATTAATTTATTTTAGGAACTTTTAAAACAAAAGTGGATCAAATCCTACCACTATTTTTTGGATCTCTCAAACTCTCCGGGTAAGGATACGAAAACCTGCGACTTAGGATTTCAAGTTGGGTGCTACGGTCCCACCAATCTATATGCCACCTCACCTAACAGTTATGTGTGATATATAGACGATGAGTGTACAACTCTTGTACAATGTTTCATTAGCAAGTTACAGCTAACCTGGTTTCCAAGTCATAAGGACCTCACCTAATAGTTATTGACCCCATTTCTTAGTTAAGTCAGACCCTCGTTCCTTGGTCTCCTGATAGTCAATGTCTTCGCGCTGACTATACCCTTTTACTACTAGCCTTACCTTATAGGTCTCTACTTTTCCATCCGAACCTATCTTCTTTTTGTAGATCCATTTGCATCCAATAGGCACAATACTTTCTGGTGGACCCATTAAGGTCCAGACTTGGTTGGAATGCATGGAGTTTGACTCTGACTTCATAGCTTCCAACTATTTCTCAGAATCGATATCTGATATCGCCTCGTCGTAGGTTTTGGAATCCTGTATGTATTCTCTATCTCCCATGAGGAACATTTCCTTAGTATCCTCTTCAAGTATACCTAATTATCTATCAGAAGGATGGGAGACCCTACTAGATATGCGAGGTGGAGGAGGAACAACGTGTACTGGCTCTGTATGAATGGGTTCTATAGGATTCATGACTTGTTGCTTTTCAGAGACTTTCTCTTCAAGCTCAATTTTCCTCCCACTGCATTAATCAAGGATAAACTGTTTTTCCAAGAATATGACATGTCGGCTCACAAACACATTGTGATCCTTTGAGATGTAAAAATTATATTCTAATGACTCTTTAGGATATCCTATAAAACGAGCTCTTATGGTCCTAGCCTCTAGCTTGTCCGCTTGTAGTCGCTTGACGTGGGCCGGACATCCCCAAATTTTGAGATGACCAAGATTTGGTTTCTTACCATGCCATATCTCACACGGTGTAATAGGAACGGATTTAGAGAAAACTCTATTCAGTAGATAAATTGCGATAAGTAAGGCATCTCTCCAAAGAAACATAGGTAAATCAGTGAAGCTCATCATGAACCGGACTATATCCAATAGAGTCCGATTTCTCCTCTCTGATACCCCATTGAGTTGAGGTGTACCCGGAGGAGTCCATTGTGAGACTATGCCATTCTCCCTGAGTTAGTTCCGAAATTTTTCACTAAGGTATTCTCCTCCTCGATCTGATCGAAGAGCCTTAAGGGGTTTTCCAGTTTGTTTTTCTACTTCATTTCTGAACTCTTTGAAATTTTTAAAAAATTCAGATTTGTGTCTCATAAGATACACATACCCATACCGTGAATAATCATCGGTAAAGGTAATGAAGTACGAATAACGACCTCTGGCTAGCACATCGAATGAGCCACACACATCTGTATGTACCAGGGTAAGTATTTCAGTGGTCCTCTCCCCATGTCCTACAAAGGGCAATCTAGCCATTTTTTCTTGAAGACAGGACTCGCAAACAGGATATGACTCGAAAGTCAATGAGCCAAGAAGCCCATCTTTATCCATTTTGTTCATTCTGTCCTCTCCAATATGGCCAAGCTTGAGGTGCCACAAATACTTTTGGTTTATCTCATCCCTGGATCTCTTGGATCCTTTGGCACTCACTTCTTGCTCAGACACATTTACAGATATATCCATATGCAAATAATAGAGACTGTCAATCATAAAACCACGTGCAACTATTTTATTTCTGAAATAAATAGAATAGCAGTTTTTGTCAAATGTAAAAATATGACCTTCCTATGCTAGACATGAAATAGAAATCAAATTTCTGCTAGCAGCAGGTACATAATAACAGTCTCTAAGTAATAAACTAAAACCATACGGTAGTCGCAGAGGGTAGGTGTGTTGGAAATTGTATCCTAAATCCAATCAATTGTTGATTATAAATGTATTTGAATCAATTATAAATAACATGATATTTATTCATCACCAGAACATCTTCACAAACTCCGATGTGATGAAGTCCTTAGGACTGCTTTGTGTAATGAAATGTGATTTTGTCACACAGGTCCTTAAATGTTCATGACCGTATGATATACTATTAACAGGATGATAGTATTATCGGGCGTAGGTCATTGTGTATTGGAAGCCATCAAGGGTTGATTGCTTAGAGAAGTTCCAACCTTCAAAGAGAGGATCTCTGCAAGGGAGCTAGCACCCTGGTGAGATCAAGGTGCTTGGAGCGATCTACCTCGTGTGGATACCTGTAGAGGTCGGACGATTGTGCAGCTTCAAGCAAACCAAATCCGATAGCGGTGAAGATCTAACCGCTCAAAGGTAAAGATAGGATATTTACTTAGATTAATTGTAGATCTAAAATTAATCAAGTTATTAATTTTAATCTTTCCTTAAGATTTTATAATTTTTTGAATTAGAGAACTCAGAATTTTTTTGAAATCTACGTTTTCTAGGACGTTCATGAGATGAACGACCCCGCGCGTGCATTTTCGTTGTGATCATCGCAACGCATGTGGGGATAACCTGATAGATCAGGCCGGAGCGATTCAATCAATAAATCATAGGGCATGAACTCCATTAGGAACAAAATTAATCAACATGGTTCATCAATAAAGATTTTAGAGATATTTAATAGGGCCAGGATGATCGGTCTAGTAGGCAGCCTAAGTGCTAGAGCAGATCGGAGCCTTTTATAAGGATCAACTCGAATTCGTAGAATAGGTTGACAGGACCCAATACTGGGTTCCTTAGATCTTTTGGAGAGAGAAAGTAGAGAGAGAAGAGAGAAAGTGGACAGAAGAGAGAGAAAATAAGAGAGGGAAAGAGAGGGATGGTTCTCTCTCCTCTTCTTTTTTTTTCTTCTTTTTTTTCCTTCTTATTTTCTTTCTTTCTTGGTAAAACAGAGGAGAAAAGGAGGCAGACCGATGGCTGCCATGTCATGGTCCAGCAAGATTGCAGTAGGCTGATGGTGGCGAGTAGCCGGTGGCAACGACTGAAAGAGGAAGACAAGACCAAAAATAGGGACAAAATAGAGGCATTCTTGGTTTGGATTTCATATCCCTGCCTGCTCGCCGGTGGTTGGAGCTCTGGTGGAGGCCAAGGGCCAACACAGGGAAGAGACTGAGTCTCTTGGCGACGAATGTTGGCAGCGGCGGTGGTCAGAATGAGGAAGAAAAACTTGGCCAAAATAGGGAAAAAACACAGTCTTCTTTTGCCAGTCAATTTTCGGCCAATTTCTCGGTCAGCAGCTGCAATTCTGTCACGACCCCCGCCCTGTTCCCGGCGGGCCGCCGCGACGGTCCTAGGGTGCGGGTAGGCATAAGGCCACCAGCCACCACGTAGAACCCTACTACCTATCAATCATCAATAAATTCTGAAAAATTTTGGCATGATGCATGCACAAAATGATCACCTTTTCTATATTGAACTGTCAGGATTATCTCATTACATACAACAACACTACCTGTCAGAGCAGCAATCACATAATCTGTCACATAATGAACCTGGACAATATATATCAATACATCATCACAGGCATATAACTCATCTGTATAAAAATATGGTTTCCATTCCATCCATGGTCAAACCCATATCCACAACAGGATCTATGACTGTAACTATATACTATATACAACAGAAGATTTATAATACACCAAAAGGGTATAAACCTCTATCTACGTTATACTATACTATGGAGCGGCACAGCTAGCAGGCAACCACTAATCCTGCTCCTCTCTATACAATACCTGCCCTGCAATCAAAAACATCAAACTGGAGAGTGAGTATATCAATACTCAGTAAGTGGAGTAGAGAGTACTATGCACATGAGACAGAATATAATCATGGCTCGAGATGAAATCTCAAGATCAATAACAAGATGAACATGAACTCAACATAGAAAATATGGAGTAAATCATCAATATCACCACAATCACAATTAACTCATGTAGAGCACATATGGAATAATCAAGTAGTCATTTATGCTACTCATGAATATGCTCGACAGATCATAATACTGGAACATACAAATCGGGTGTCAATATGCTGAAACATTGATATATAGCTATCGGAAGGTGGGTCTTACGCCCCAGGCGAACCACAACAACTCCCTACTGCCATATGCATGCATAGATTATGACACCACACCAATATATAAATCCGGATGTCAATATGCAAAGTCATCACTGGACAGCTGTCGGGAGGTGGGTCTTACGCCCCAGAAGAACCACCACAACTCCCTACTGTCACATGCATATGCAGGATAAGACACCACACTGATCATGTAAATGCTGGCCAGTATCCATAACAGAAATCCATAGAAATATCTCACATCTATATACTAAACGGCACCTCGCGGGAATTCCACATCCGCGGAAAGCCATACTGCACCTCGCGGGGTCTTACTATGCCCAGCGGCAAGCAGAATATAAGTCATAGGACCGGCCGATCCTACGCCTAGGGCCGTGTCCCCCCTAGGAAGGGACTGGGTTCCGCCCATCCAGAAGGCTACTATGTGCACACAAGCCGATGTTCAACCCCATCGACTATAGGTGTCCTGTAGATACTGCCAAGCCATGCATGAATGCCATAATGCACCCTCCCAATACTCTACTAAAAAGGAGCATAATCAAGACTACCACTCACTCGGCCACGACCCAATCATAAGTAACATCAGGGTTGGGAGTGAGGAATCATGGGAGTGCAATTTAACTCAATATACCACTGAAAATGGCTCTACAAATCTTTGAAATAGAGAAAATGAAATCAATTTACAAAAGAAGTCATTTCACAATTCGGATCCAATTTAACTACTCATAAAGGAGTATAATCAAGACTACCACTCACAAGTCTTTGAAATAGAGGAAATGAAATCAATTTACAAAAGAAGTCATTTTACAATTCGGAATCAATTTAATTACTCATCTACCCCTCGTAATTCCTCTCAATGTTCCCTCAAATGCATGTACAGAATAATCAAGCATGGAGAACAAAACATAGAGGAATCTACCACAACAATTAATCAATAAGCTCAGATGGAATCAAGTCACACTTGACAACATTCATGAAAATGAATAAGGAATGTGCTCATGATGCAAAGTACATAACTCCCACTCACCTGCCGATCCGGCACGACCTCGATACGCCTCCAAAACTTTATGGTAGGCAGTAGGGAACTTCTTCCTCTAGTTCCCTAGCTTCTTGCCCAACTGATACATGCATTTACAATACATTTAGTTTTGTATCAAGGGCCATAATCTACGTGCCAATCATAAATATAGGAAACTTTAATTGATTCAACTCCTTCCTTTTTTTAAATCCTTCCCTTTTTCCCTTTTTTCCTATCAATTAATCTTCTCCTTATATGTATTATGATGCAAAAGCATCACACACACATCTTAGGCCACTGTCATAGGGTCAAGGTACGAGAAAGAGTCAAAATTCTCCTTCACTAAAAATTTCACTGAAGCGTGAGTCGACCCCAACCTCAGGAGTCGACCCCGACCACAGAGCCGTAAAACTTCATTTTCTGGACTTTCAGAGAGAGTCGACCCCTAATCTGCCCCGAGTCGATTCCAGTTGACCTCGAGTCAACTCCGGCACGTTTTGAAGCGACTCCCACCATTTTCTCACTTTTTTTCATCTCGGATGAACAGTAACCTGGACTGACAGTGGGTCACTTCATCCCGGTTTTGATCTACTTTTCGAACTCCAAATTTTATGAATTTTTACCTAACATTCTACACTCATAGAGGATTCCAAAGAGGTATCATGCATTACTATCGGAGGCCGTTTGACCTCCAAAACAATTCGCTGAAGTTGGGACTTCGACATAGTTTTTCTGTAGTGCCGGAAAAATTTGTCGAAATCCGATTCTTCCTCTTTTAACCACCTCTACAACTCTTATCCGACCCCTCTAGACTACATCCACCCTTTGTATAGCCTAATATCATCAAAAGACTAAATAGGGATGGATATTTATCTTTTTCTTTTTGGAAATCGAGGTCTTTGCGTAGAGGGGAAGGAGATCTACACTTTTGTTGCCCAGATAGACAACCCAAGAGGGGGGGTGAATTGGGTTTTAAAATAATTTTGCAATTAAAACGTTGTGGATGACTAATTAATGCTTTACCAAGATGATTAATTAATTGCTATGTGCTGTGAATGAAATGAGAGTAAAAGAAAGAGACAAACAATCACAAACACAAGGCTTTTATAGTGGTTCGGAGCTAACCCTTGCTCCTACGTCCACTCCCCAAGTCTCACTTGGGAATTCACTATAACCCCTTGGATTACAGCCGGTTGTTTTACAAGCTCACGACCAAACTTGTTGTTTTACGAGCTCACAACGAACTCGGTCGGTTTTCCCTGGCTCACCGACTAGAACCACCCCGATTGTTTTCTCGGGATCACAATCGAACCCTTACACGTTGGTTTTACACTCGGCTCACCAACCAACCTCTACACCCTTGATTCAATCCCCCGATTGAACCAAGCAAAGACAAGATGGAAATAATGACAACAAACAGAAAAACAGAGCTTCTCAAAAGCAGATAAATAACAATATAAACTAGAGAGAAGTTAAGAGCCCTCAAACACATTTGAGTTGGAGTAGAGTAGGGCTTCTTGAACTTCGGGTCTCCTCTTGAATGTCTGGTCGACTTGAATGCAGGAGGAGATCTCTTTCAATGTTTGGGAAGAGGTAGTTGGATGGAGTTATGGCGCTCTTCCCTCTTTTCGTTGAAAAACCACTTGCAGAGAATGAATGCTTGATTACTTTGAATGGAATGGTGCGTCTCTACCTTGCTACAGTCCTCTGTGGCTATTTAAGCCATCCCCCACGGAAACTAGCCGTTAGACACCTTTTTCTGCCCGTTCTGCACACTCTGCACAACCTGACAATATGTCCGTTGGGGGTCGGAGTCGACTCGCACGATCAGGAGTCGACTCGGCTGTAGCGGGAGTCGACTCATGCTTTTCTGGAGTCGACTCGGCAACTGTTCCGGGTTTGAATTAAAGTAGCCTCTTCGACTGGGAGTCGACTCGTCTTGACCCGGAGTCGACTCGCCAACTTCTGGAGCTGACTTGGCATTTTCGGAGTCGGCTCATCTCATGAAATCCATGGAGCTAATTTTCAACTTGGCCCACTCGAGTCGACTCGACAATCCTGGGAGTCGACTCGGCGCTCAGAGCCCGAACTCCCGATCTTCTGTCTTTTGGCTCGTCCAGTCTTGGAGTCGACTCGAACTTCCCCGGAGTCGACTCGGCTCTCAGTTTCCGAAACATAGGCTTCTGCCTTTTTGGTGTAGCGCTGCCTTGGAGTCGACTCGAGCTGTCTGGGAGTCGACTCGGCTCTCAGAGACAGTAAATCGGTCTTCTGTCTTTTTAGGGTCGCGCTGTCTCGGAGTCGACTCGCGCATTGCGGGAGTCGACTCGAATCTCAGAGTCCGAAAACTGCTCTCTGACTTTTGCCTTGTGAACCACTGAGAGTCGACTCTCGCTTTCTTTGGAGTCGACCTACCAACCATCGGAGTCGACTCGCGTTCCACAGGAGTCGACTCGAATCTCAGGGTCGAAAATCGCTCTCTGACTTTTCTGTCTGTAACTCCTTGGAGTCGACTCATACTACTCCGGAGTCGACTCGGTAAACATCGGAGTCGACTCGCGCACTTCAGGAGTCGACTCGCTGACAGGTTTTGAGTTGATGCTTTCTGCTCGTCTGTCTGTTCTCAGTCGGAGTCGACTCGTAATGATCCGAAGTCGACTCGAGCCCGTGCCAGTGATTCTGATACGCTTGGAGTCGACTCGTAATACTCTGGAGTCGACTCGAGTCTCAGACTTTGGTTCAAACTGACTTCTTAACTTATCCAAAATATTATGAACCAAGTCTAGAAACACTTTAGACAAGATTTTCACTGAAACACTCAATTGAATTCATTAGTAAACAAGAGATATACTCAGATGCTTTGAGCTCATCAAAATCAAATAGGGTTATGATCAATTACTCCACAATCTCCTCCTTTTTGATGATGACAAAACATTGAGTATATGTAAAGTGAATTGCTCAATAAACAAGGAAATAAAATCCATAAATGAATTCAAGTGTCTGGTTATTTGATTTATCCAATCTTGAAAGGTGTGAAACAATAAATTTTGGAGTTAAGGCTCCCCCTTTCATTTGGAATTATATAAGCCTTCATATCATGCAATCAATTGTTTGGCTTATATATATTTAATGATTTAGCTTTCTTAAAAATTCAGATTCTCCCCCTCAACATATGCATTCAACTTTGTTTTGATTCTCTGAATTTCCTTTTAATGCATTGAAGTTTTTGAACTGAAATTTTTTGGTTTTTAGAGGGAAAATCTGACAATTTGTTCTTGAGTTGGATTCAACTAATCTCCGAATATCCCTTGAATAGATTCTGGAGATTACTCCATTAGGAGCCCCAACAGAGAGATAATGAGCCTCGAGGTACCAAATCCACTAAGAACAAATTATGTTTGAATTCTCATTATTCCTTTTATGTTGATTCCATTTACATATCTGTTAAGTATTTCTCCCCCTTTTTGTCATCATATCAAAAAGGAGGTAAGCAGAACAAACAATCACTTAGAGATCAAAGTGCACACAATTGAAGAGAATATGTCTACTCATTGTATTGATGTGTATGTAAATACATTTGAGAATACAATAAGTAAAGCAAAAAAAAGGAATACATGTCAAAATAAAGCAAAAAGCAGCTAAGGTCTCCTCGAGGATGTGGCTCCTCCTCTCGAGGATGTGGCTCCTCCTCTCAATCTGTTCTGCTCCATGAGGAGGGTGACCGCATCTGTAACATGCCCGAGCTGAGAGATAATGGACGAAGTGGCCCTGCTATGTGTAGTGGAGAGCTCGGTCACCGACTTCTGAAGTGCGTCCAGCTTGTCGATGAGCACGTTCGACAAGCGCTCGGCCCCCTGAGTAGTGGTGCTCATGTCCTTCCGGATGTCATCGCGCATCTTCCGAGTGATGCCCGTGACCTCACTCATACTGGAGAATTGAGCCTGGATCAGGCTCCGGACGTTGTAAATCTCTTCCCGCACATGGGCCGTCATCTCAGTCACGGCTGTCAAGGAAGGGACCAACGCTGACGAAGGTGCAGGAGTGGGAGCAGGCACTGAACCCCGAAGCTCCCGAAGTAGATCATCTCGCAAATCTCGGACAATCTCCTGCCGCAACTCCCGGAGCTGCTCGGAGCGATCCGGACCTCCATGACCTGAGGAGCTGAGGAGGAGGGTCCGGCTGAGGTGGTAGGAGCAGAAGTGGAGGGAAAGTCAGGATAATCTGAGTCTGGCTCAGGACTAGGGGAATGTCTGGTGGTATGTGTGGAGGTGGAAGACTTCCTAACCCAGGTCCCCTCTACCTTCCGAAACCCCATCCTGTGTAGGGTCCCCGGACGCATGCGATCTGTCCATCACAATGCGCGAGAGGGTTTCCCCTCAGGAATGGGAATCTCGGCCTCCCTAAACAAAAGGGTGAACATCATGCCGTAGGGGAGGGTGAGCCTAGGTCTATCTAGTGGCTCACATAGATATCTATAAATAAGTTTTGGAAAGTTGACTGGGGTGTCCTGGAGAATATAGAACATAAGGGCGAGGTCCCTCTCAGAAACAAAGTCGAAGCGCCCAGTCTTCGGGAAGAGGGACCTAGACAGGATGCTCAGGAGGATCCGCACCTCAACTGGAAGTGAGCTAGCGGATACCTCATCCAAGGGGGACTGGGGTGGATGCCCTAGAATGGCCGTAAGGGCCTCAGTCCTATCCTCAGGGTGTGCGGGTGCCACCCCAACTTGGGAAAGATGGAGGACCTGAGCAATGATATCCTCCGAAATGAATAATGAGACACCGGCTACCGTGCCCTCTATACCCCCATCGCCCCTGTGGACGGTACCGTAGAACTCCCTAACTAGTCCAGGGTATGTGGGGAGATCTAAGGTGAGGAAATACTCTAAGCCCTGGGCCCTAAGTCTCTCTCCTATCGTAAAGCCCTCCCGGGAGAGATAGTCGAAATCGACGTATCTCCCGGTGGAGACTGCCTTCCCGGCGCACGGCCTCGAGGGAACCGCCCTCGGCGGGGAACGAGCCGGAGGTTGTGGCCTCGCGGGATCGTTCCGAGCCTTGGAACGTTGCTCGGTGCCGGTTGCGGGTTGGGGCCTCTTCCGGCTTGGGACAACGGTTTTACGAGGCATGGTCGACCTAGAATGGAGTAAAACGCTAATGGACGGTGAAAGGTCGACGGGAAAAGGCTTAGGGACGGCCGGAGACGATCTAGGAGTCGGCTCTAGGGTTTTGAACAGTGGCGGCGGTGAAAATAAGTATTTTCTAAACGATGGAGTTAGGGTTAAAAAGTCGGATCCCGACTGCGAGTCGACTCCTCTGAGTCGTGAGTCGACTCGACCTCGAGTCGACTCCCGTCTGTATGCGAGTCGACTCCCCCTCTGTTGCCATCGATCTCGAGTCGACTCCCGCAAATGCGCGAGTCGACTCCCCCTTACGAGCCGACTTTGAAACTTGCTCGAGTCGTCTCGAACTCTGGCACGAACCTAAAAATCATGCTATGTTCGTGCCGAATGAGGGAAAATCACTAAATTATGATCTGATTTGATGATCATTGAAACGAAACTCTATATTAATCACAATCTAATCATCAAAATCAAATGAATCTAGTGGAAAATACCACTAGGATGGATCAATCACTCCTAATCCCCTCCTAAGCACACTAAATCTCTCTTCACTTAGGGATTTTGTAAAAATGTCAGCTAATTGATCATCAGTACAAACGAATTGTAGTGTCACATCACCATTCAGTGCATGATCTCTTATGAAGTGATGTCTTATCTCAATATGTTTAGTTCTTGAATGCTGAATTGGATTCTTAGTTAGATTAATGGCACTTGTATTATCACAATTAATGGGTATTTTATCTTGTTTAATGCCATAATCTTCTAATTGTTGTTTGATCCATAAGATTTGAGCACAACAACTCCCGGCTGCAACATATTCAGCTTCAGCAGTAGATAATGCAACCGAGTTTTGTTTCTTGCTAAACCATGAGATTAAGTTTTCTCCTAGAAATTGACAAGACCCGCTGGTACTTTTTCTATCAAGTTTACATCCAGCAAAGTCTGAATCTGTGTATCCTATTAATTTTAGGCTAGATTCTTTAGAATACCATAAACCTATATTCTTAGTTCCTATTAGGTATTTAAAAATTCTCTTAACTGCAATTAGATGTGATTCCTTAGGATTAGACTGATATCTAGCACACATGCAAACACTAAACATGATATCAGGTCTACTTGCAGTAAGATACAATAAAGATCCTATCATACCTCTATATAGTTTCTGATCTACAGATTTACCTGATTCATCTTGGTCTAATTTGCATGATGAGCTCATGGGGGTGCTGATTGACTTGTTCCCCTCCATATCAAACTTTTTAAGCATCTCCTTGATATATTTGGCTTGATTGATGAAGATGCCTCCTTCAGACTGTTTGATTTGAAGTCCGAGGAAGTAGTTCAGCTCTCCCATCATGCTCATCTCAAATTCACTCTGCATCAAATCAGCAAATTCTTCGCAGAGGCGATTGTTAGTAGCACCGAAAATAATATCATCAACGTAAATCTGCACTAATAACATATCTTTGTTTTGCTTTTTCAGAAATAGTGTTGTATCTACATTACCCCTAGAGAACTCATGTTCTAATAGGAATTTGCTAAGTCTTTCATACCATGCTCTAGGTGCTTGTTTCAAACCATAAAGTGCTTTGTTCAATTTATAAACATGATTAGGGTATTGATGATTTTCAAAACCAGGGGGTTGTTCTACATATACCTCCTCATTAATATACCTATTTAAAAATGCACTTTTTATATCCATTTGAAATAGTTTGAAGTCCTTAGAGCATGCATATGCTAATAATAATCTAATAGCCTCAAGTCTAGCTACAGGAGCAAAGGTTTCATCAAAATCTATACCTTCTTCTTGATTATAGCCCTTTGCTACTAGTCTAGCCTTATTCCTTATGACAATTCTATTTTCATCAAGTTTATTTTTATAAATCCATTTGGTACCTATAATTGGATATTCAGAAGGTCTTTCAACTAGATTCCATACTTTGTTTCTAGTAAATTGGTTTAATTCTTCTTGCATTGCATTTATCCAATTTACATCTTTTTCAGCTTCTTCTATGCGTTTAGGCTCAAAATGTGAAACGAAAGCTAGATGATTGTTTAAGTTCCTAAGGGATGCTCTAGTCCTAATAGGTTGAGACGGATCATCTAGAATTAATTCCTTAGGATGCCCGTGAGCATACCTCCAAGCTTTAGTTAGCCCATGATCTACTATAGTCTCTTGGCTTGATGATGCATCTTCAATTAATTTTTGACTGTTATCTTGTAATGTCATCTCGTCAATCTTTTCTTCAAGAATTTCCGTATCATCATCAAAATTAACTCTCTTACTAGAAGAGATATCGCTAGAATCATCGAAGACAACATGTATGGATTCTTCTATAACTAGGGTTCTTTTATTAAAGACTCTATATGCTTTACTAGTTGTAGAGTACCCTAAGAATATGCCCTCATCAGATTTAGAATCAAATTTTTCTAGATTATCTTTCCCATTATTATGAACAAAACACCTACATCCAAAGATATGAAAATAGTTTACCTTTGGTTTTCTGTTTTTCCAAAGTTCATAAGGTGTTTTCTTTGTAATAGGTCTCAATAAAACTCTATTTAATATATGACAAGAAGTATTAATGGCTTCTCCCCAAAAGTACTTAGGGAGGTTACTTTCACATGACAAAGTTCTAGCCATTTCCTCTAGAGTTCTATTTTTCCTCTCCACAACTCCATTTTGTTGTGGTGTCCTAGGTGCAGAAAAATTGTGTGTTATCCCCTTTTTACTACAAAACTCATCAAATAAATGATTTTCGAATTCGGTACCATGGTCACTTCTAATAGCTATTACTGAAGTATCTCTAGCATTGGTTACTTCTTTATGAAATTTCTTGAAAACTGAAAAAGCTTGATCCTTATGAGCTAAGAACATGACCCAAGTGTATCTAGAATAATCATCTACAATAACTAGACAATATTTATTTCCACCTAGGCTTGTGGTTCTAGTTGGTCCGAATAGGTCCATGTGTAGTAGTTCTAGAGGTCTAGAGGTTGAGACACAATTTATAGATTTAAAGGAGTTCTTTGATTGTTTGCCAAATTGACATGCTTCACATATTTTATTCTTTTCAAACTTTAATTTTGGCAAACCTATCACCGAATCTCTTTTAACTAGTTTAGATATTGTGTCCATGCTTGCATGACCTAACTTACGGTGCCATAACCAACTAGCATCATTGTCCTTAGTTTCATTAACAACTAAGCATGGGTTGTGTTTGGCAAGATCCTCAAGGTCTACAACATACACATTTCCACGTCTTATTCCTTTAAAAACTAAACTATTGTCATTTGGGTTTGTTACGATGCATAGTGATGGTTTAAACATAACATCATAACCTTTATCACATAATTGACTAATGCTTAATAAATTATGCTTAAGACCGTCAACATATCTAACATTATCAATAAAAGTAGAAGGGGTAATTTGTACTTTACCTATACCAATGATGTGACCTTGGTTGTTGTCTCCAAAAGTCACAGCACCTCCCTTCTTAGCTTTAAGGGTGAAGAATTGATCCTTGTCACCCGTCATGTGTCTTGAACAGCCACTATCCAAGTACCAGCAATTTTTGTTGACCTTGGCTGCAAGACACTCCTACACAAGCAGATCATATAATTTTAGGTACCCAAGTTTTCTTGGGTCCTTCATGGTTAGTCATGTTGGTTCCTTTTGGAACCCATACCCTTTTGATTTTTCTTTTAGTTTTTCCTTTCCTATAGTCACATACATTTGCTTTATGTCCTACAGTTCCACAACAAAAATAGGTTATTTTCTTAATTTTACTTTCTCCTGCTTTAACAAAGAAGTTACTAAGAAGTTTTTGCTTGTTTTTAGGTTTGTATCCTAGACCTGCTCTATTGAATACAGCTCGTTGACTATTAAGTATCATATTTAATTTTTCAGAACTATATGTAAATTTTTCAACCAAGGATTTGTATTTCTCAAGTTTTTTAGTTAGTGTCTGTTTTTCTGCTTTTAGATCATTTAGTTCTTTTGTGATACTCTCATTTATATGTTTATAGTTTTTGGGTTCTAATGTTTCTTTGTTCAGCCTTTCATTTTCTTTAGTTAAGGTATTATTCTTTTGTATCAAGATTTGGTTGCTTGTTTTAAGTTCTGCATTTTCTTTGGTGATACAATCCTTATCCTTAACTAACTTATCGTATTTATGTAGGTAAGATTGATTAGCTATTTTTAGTTCTTTATTCTTAAGATTTATGGCCTTATATTCAATCATTAATTCATTAAATGCATCATACAATTCATCAAAGGTAAAATCGAGATGCGTGTTGGATGTTACCTCATTTTCATTGGCCATGAAACAGAAATTGGCCTTTTCTTCTTGTTCCTCATCCGATGATGAAGATGATGCGTCGGAGTCCGATAAGGTGGTGACAAGGGCTTTCTTCTTCTTGTACTTGCTGCCCTTCTTTAGTAAGGGACACTCAGCTCTGATGTGCCCCGACTTCTTGCACTCATAACACCCAATCCCCTCATTTTCCCTTTCCTTACCTTTATCCTTGCGATAGGAATTTGAGGGGCCTCTCCTTTGATGATAGGACTTCTTGTGGTTGATGAATTTTCTGAACTTGCACACAAGAAGAGCCTCATCATCATCTCCCTCATGATCTTCTTCTTCACTGCTGCTACTGCAAGACAAATCTTTGTTAGATGATATAGATTTGAGAGCTATTACCTTTTTCTTATGGGAGGACTCTTCTTCGCTGTGCTGCTTCATTGTTAGCTCGTGAGTCATTAGGGATCCAAGGAGCTCTTCAAGTGGAAGCTTGTTCAAGTCCTTAGCTTCTTGGATTGCCGTCACCTTGGCTTCCCATGACCTTGGTAGACAGCGAAGAATTTTCCTGACAAGATCACTGTTAGTATAGTTTTTGCCAAGGCTTTTTAGGCCATTGACAATGTCAGTAAACCTAGTGAACATGCTAGTGATTGTCTCATTAGAATCCATCTTAAATAGTTCATACTTATGAACTAATATATTTATTTTGGATTTTTTGACTTGATTCTTGCCCTCATGGGTCACTTCAAGTCTGTCCCAAATCTCTTTTGCAGAATTGCAAGTAGAGACTCTATTAAATTCATTCCTATCTAATGCACAGTAAAGCACATTCATTGCTTTAGAATTGAGTTGTGCCTTTCTCATGTCATGTTCATCCCAATCCTTTTCTAGTTTAGGTACAGTGACACCCTCTACATAGATGGATGGGATGTATGGTCCATTTACTACAATGGTCCACATCTCATAGTCTTGGGCTTGGATGAATATTCTCATCCTAGCCTTCCAATATGAGTAGTCAGATCCATTAAAGAATGGGGGTCTTTGGGTGGACTGACCCTCAATGTGGGAAGATCCAAATGGGGTTGTCATTTTGATCTTTTACTCTTAGGGTAGAAGAGTTTAGGCTCTGATACCACTTGTTGCCCAGATAGACAACCCAAGAGGGGGGGTGAATTGGGTTTTAAAATAATTTTGTAATTAAAACATTGTGGATGACTAATTAATGCTTTACCAAGATGATTAATTAATTGCTATGTGCTGTGAATGAAATGAGAGTAAAAGAAAGAGACAAACGATCACAAACACAAGGCTTTTATAGTAGTTCGGAGCTAACCCTTGCTCCTACGTCCACTCCCCAAGTCTCACTTGGGAATTCACTATAACCCCTTGGATTACAGCCGGTTGTTTTACAAGCTCACAACCAAACTTGTTGTTTTACGAGCTCACAACGAACTCGGTCGGTTTTCCCTGGCTCACCGACTAGAACCACCCCGATTATTTTTCCGGGATCACAATCGAACCCTTACACATTAGTTTTACACTCGGCTCACCAACCAACCTCTACACCCTTGATTCAATCCCCCGATTGAACCAAGCAAAGACAAGATGGAAATAATGACAACAAACAGAAAAACAGAGCTTCTCAAAAGCAGATAAATAACAATATAAACTAGAGAGAAGTTAAGAGCCCTCAAACACGTTTGAGTTGGAGTAGAGTAGGGCTTCTTGAACTTCGGGTCTCCTCTTGAATGTCTGGTCGACTTGAATGCAGGAGGAGATCTCTTTCAATGTTTGGGAAGAGGTAGTTGGATGGAGTTATGGCGCTCTTCCCTCTTTTCGTTGAAAAACCACTTGCAGAGAATGAATGCTTGATTACTTTGAATGGAATGGTGCGTCTCTACCTTGCTACAGTCCTCTGTGGCTATTTAAGCCATCCCCCACGGAAACTAGCCGTTAGACACCTTTTTCTGCCCGTTCTGCACACTCTGCACAACCTGACAATATGTCCGTTGGGGGTCGGAGTCGACTCGCGCGATCAGGAGTCGACTCGGCTGTAGCGGGAGTCGACTCATGCTTTTCTGGAGTCGACTCGGCAACTGTTTCGGGTTTGAATTAAAGTAGCCTCTTCGACTGGGAGTCGACTCGTCTTGACCCGGAGTCGACTCGCCAACTTCTGGAGCTGACTTGGCATTTTCGGAGTCGGCTCATCTCATGAAATCCATGGAGCTAATTTTCAACTTGGCCCACTCGAGTCGACTCGACAATCCTGGGAGTCGACTCGGCGCTCAGAGCCCGAACTCCCGATCTTCTGTCTTTTGGCTCGTCCAGTCTTGGAGTCGACTCGAACTTCCCCGGAGTCGACTCGGCTCTCAGTTTCCGAAACATAGGCTTCTGCCTTTTTGGTGTAGCGCTGCCTTGGAGTCGACTCGAGCTGTCTGGGAGTCGACTCGGCTCTCAGAGACAGTAAATCGGTCTTCTGTCTTTTTGGGGTCGCGCTGTCTCGGAGTCGACTCGCGCATTGCGGGAGTCGACTCGAATCTCAGAGTCCGAAAACTGCTCTCTGACTTTTGCCTTGTGAACCACTGAGAGTCGACTCTCGCTTTCTTTGGAGTCGACCTACCAACCATCGGAGTTGACTCGCGTTCCACAGGAGTCGACTCGAATCTCAGGGTCGAAAATCGCTCTCTGACTTTTCTGTCTGTAACTCCTTGGAGTCGACTCATACTACTCCGGAGTCGACTCGGTAAACATCGGAGTCGACTCGCGCACTTCAGGAGTCGACTCGCTGACAGGTTTTGAGTTGATGCTTTCTGCTCGTCTGTCTGTTCTCAGTCGGAGTCGACTCGTAATGATCCGAAGTCGACTCGAGCCCGTGCCAGTGATTCTGATACGCTTGGAGTCGACTCGTAATACTCTGGAGTCGACTCGAGTCTCAGACTTTGGTTCAAACTGACTTCTTAACTTATCCAAAATATTATGAACCAAGTCTAGAAACACTTTAGACAAGATTTTCACTGAAACACTCAATTGAATTCATTAGTAAACAAGAGATATACTCAGATGCTTTGAGCTCATCAAAATCAAATAGGGTTATGATCAATCACTCCACAACTTTTTCCTTCAACTGGCAGCGCAACCGGAATTCCCTTCCCTTCCTTTTTTCTTCTTTTTCTTCCTCTTCTTTTCTTCCTTTCTTTTCCTCTTCTTCTTTTTCTTCTCTCTGTCCGTCTGAGACTCCCACCTCTCTGTTTCAATCCAACGCCTCAGCCAGCTCAAACCCATGAATTAAGTCACATCAAATACTATTCACCCTTTATTTAATATTATTAAATTCTCATTTTGCCCCTAACACTTCAACATATCTACTGTTATGCCATTAACTTTTGATTCCTTTCTAATTTTACCCTTACCACTTCAACGCATCTACAACTATGCCATTATCTTTTGATTCCTTCCAATTTTACCTCTTATATCAATTTTAAAGGACTATTCTATCCCTTTTTATATAATTTTTTTTTTTTTTTTGGGTTATTACATCCTCCCCCCCTTATATAAAATTCATCCTCGAATTTAAAAAGATAAATTACCTGATTACTTAAAGAGGTGAGGGTATTTGCTATTTATTGTTACCTTGTCAATCCTCGATAACCGATACATAACCTCAAACTTCCATCTTTCTTCTTTACAAACAATACTAGAGCTCCCCAAGGTGACACTCTAAATCAAATGAGGCTTTTATCAAGCAGATCTTGCAACCGTTCCTTTAATTCTTTTATTTTAGTTGGAGCCATTCTATAGGGGATTTTTGAAGGTTGGTGTGGTATTGGGAATCAAATAAATTGGAAGTGTTTTACCTTCTATCTCTACCACACAGGTAGGATACACATATTTCGTTTCTATACTATCCCCTACAGATGTACTAATAGCTAAGGGAATATACATTAATATCTTATCCTTAGCTAACTTTTTAGCAAAATAAGGAGACACAAATGAATGGGTAGCTCCATAATCAAATAACACTCTAGCTTTAATCTTATCAATGAGGAGCATACCTGTCACAGCTGCATTCGATGCCTGTGCCTCTTGTGGATTTACCGTGAACACCCTTCCTTGCCCTCTGCCTACTGGAGCTGATGGCTGAGATGGTCCAGCACTCTGCTGTGACGCTGGTGTCTAACCTCTACCTCTGCCTACAGGCCCCCTACTACTAGACCTGTCCATCTGCACAGAAGGGTAGGATGCCAAAGGTACAAACTGCTGGGTGGCACCCTGCGGGCATTCTCTGGCAAAATGACCCGGCTGTCCACATCTGTAGCACACTCCCTGGCCCATTCTGCATCTGCCAGGATGCTGCTTCCCACATATGCCACACACTGGCCATGATTGGAACCCGGATTCAGTTCTGGCCATAGTGACTGGAGGACGAGGTACTGATGGTAGAAAAGTATCTTGTGATTGACCTCTTCCCCTCCATTTTCTCTTACGTGGGGCAGGTGGAGCTGAGCGTACAGACTGCTCCGTCGGGCCCTTCGAGAGATCTACTCCCTCAGATCTACCTCTACTGCTTTGCTCCTTCCCCACACTCATTTTCCTCTGTTCTCTTTCAGCTCTTTCCTCTTTGTTTCTAGTCTCCCACTATTTTGTTTTATCTATCAGCCTAGACAAGGTGGGGACCTCTACTGCTAGTACTGCATTATAAAGCCTGAATCTTTCTATCCTGGCAGCTTCAGTGGGAATGATGTAAGGAGCATACTTCCCCAATCTAGTGAACTCACGAGCGTACTCAGATAAGCTCATTCCGGGCATCTGCTTCAGCCTCTCAAACTGAAGAGCCCGATTTTGCCTCTCAGCTGGAGACAAAAACTCATCCATCACTGCTTGCCTAAACTCTTCCCAGGTTAGAGGATTCCTACTGTACAATCTGTCCTCCACTTGTCTCTGGTACCAGTCCCAGGCATCTTCCTTCATGGTAAGCCCTACAAGTTCTATAGCTCTTGCATCAGAACAGGGCAGTCTCCGTATCATTTTTTCAGTCTCCTCCAGGAATCTCTGAGGATCTTCACCTTCTTTCTCCTTAAACTCCGGGGTTCTGAGCCTCAGAAATTCCTGTACAGTAATCCCTTTATCATCTAGAGCCCGCCTGGCCAAACTTCTTGGCACAGGTACAGGAGGTGGGATGGATACTACTGACGGGGCAGGAGGTTTCCCCCGAGCAATCTGCTCTCTCAGAGCCTGATTCTCCGCCAGTAACTGTTCTATCAATGCATCTCTACTTCCTACCTCTCCGTGATCATTAACCCTCCGTCTATCAGCAGGAGGAGATTTTTCTCTTTGGGGCTCGACATGTGCAGAACCCACATCCAATGCTATATCTAGCTCCATCCTCCTTCCAGGATGAGCAGGTCCTCTCCTTGGAGGTATTCTTTATATGTCTCTAAAAGAGTTAAAAAGAGAGGGTAGTCGTTACACACTGAGTCATAATATATTTTACTGAATTGTAAATGACTCATAAATTAACATACAGAAAAATCCTATGCTCCATAGTATAATCCTATACTTAATCCTGACTCACCCTATTATTCTGACAGGACTCTTTTTAACCTTTGCTCTGATACCACTTCTTTGTCACGACCCCCGCTCCGTTCCCGGCGGGCCGCCACGACGGTCCTAGGGTGCGTGTAGGCATAAGGCCACCAGCCACCATGTAGAATCCTACTACCTATCAATCATTAATAAATTTTGAAAAATTTTGGCATGATGCATGCACAAAATGATCACCTTTTCTATGGTGAACTGTCAGGATTATCTCATTATATACAACAACACTACCTGTCAGAGCAGCAATCACATAATCTGTCACATAATGAACCTGGACAATATATATCAATACATCATCACAGGCATATAACTCATCTGTATAAAAATCTGGTTCTCATTCCATCCATGGTCAAACCCATATCCACAACAGGATCTATGACTGTAACTATACACAATATACAACAGAAGGTTTATGTTGGGGTATGTGGAGACCTTTGGTGATGAAGAGAATTGAAGGAAAATCAATTCTGCATAGTTTTCTGTCTGGCGGACTGTCGGAGTCGACTCGAGCTTCAGTCGAGTCGACTCGGGAACAGTCGAGTCGACTCGAGGTCTGTCGAGTCGACCCGAGAGGAGAAAGCCGCAAAAATCATGTTTCTGTCTGGACTGTCAGAGTCGACTCGAACTACAGTCGAGTCGACTCGGAGCATCGTCGAGTCGACTCGAGATATAGTGGAGTCGACTCGAGATCGTGCCAGTTAAACTGGAAGTTGTTCAGACGTGCCAGAGTCGACTCAGACTTCAGCCGAGTCGACTCGGGCTCGCGAAAAATCGTACGGACGATTTTCTTTTGGTGTTTTTGGTGGCGTTTCGACGGCTATGATCATCTGAAGGTCTTGAGACTATATATAGGACTCATGAGAGCCCTAGGGTAAGATTATTGGCCGTATATTTGAGAGAGACTCTTGTTTGTGAGGCTAGGGTTCTAGAGAAGAAGAGGATTGGGATCCTACTTCTTGTGCAAAGGGAATTCTGTGTGAATCTCTTGTAGATCGATCGCTTGTGATCGTTCGGGTGTGTGCTATCTCTGTAATCAGTTCATCCTTATTGAGATTTGGAGCGGTGGAGGACGTAGGCTATTTGTAGCCGAACCTCGTTACATTTTTTGTGTTTGCTTTGCTATTTTCTTCCTTCTTCTTCCTTTGATCTTTGATAATCCGTTGCGGTGCTCAAGTGTTTTATCCTACTGATACCACGGGGTAATCTTTTGCCCTTCGTAGGCGGAGCGAAGAGGTGATCCTTGAGTCCGGAGTCGAGGGAGCGAGAGAGTGCTTATCCGTTTGTATCTCTCTTGCTTGTCCGACGTCGGTGGCGGCGCTGGTGTGAGTGGGTTCCGGTGCGGGGCGCCGACAACTATTGGTATCAGAGCTATTGGTTATTCTGCAATGGCGGATGAAGGGAAGTTGCGAATTGAGAAGTTCAATGGCACGAACTTCGGGTTTTGGAAGATGCAAATAGAAGATTACCTTTACCAGAAGGATCTCTATTTACCTCTTGGAGGTAGAGCAAAGAAACCAGAGAAGATGTCCGATGAAGACTGGGAGGTCCTCGATCGGAAGACGCTCGGCACCATCAGATTGTCACTTGCATCCCAAGTGGCATTCAACATCAAAAACGAAAAGACGACGATGGAGTTGATGGCAACATTGTCGCGGATGTACGAGAAATCCTCAGCATCAAACAAGGTATTTCTCATGAAGAGGTTGTTTAATCTTCGTATGAAAAATGGCGGCAGCGTAGCAGAATACCTCAACGAGTTCAATGGACTCACGGCCCAGTTGGAGTCAGTGGAGATTAGTTTTGACGATGAGATTCGGGCATTGCTAATCCTCTCCGGATTGCCTGATAGCTGGGAGGGCCTGGTGATGGCGGTGAGCAACTCTTCGGCAACGGGGAAGTTGATTTTTGATGACGTTGTGGGAGTGCTTCTGAGTGAAGAAGCAAGAAGGAAATCTTCTGGAGCTACGGAGTCGTCTGGAAGTGCACTAAACACCTCTGACCGGGGAAGACAAAAGAAGGACGGTCGATTTCGAAGCGACTCGAAGTCGAGATCCAGCAGGTCTCGAGCACCTCAGAACAAGGGAGCGAAGTGCTGGAACTGCGGGAAGACGGGGCACTTTAGGAGGGATTGCAAATCTCCTAAAGGGAAGCAAGGCGACCACACCGAAGGAGTCAGCAAGGATCTGGCAAATCTTGCTGAAGACGGTGATATGGATGCCCTCGTTCTATCTTTGTCTACCTGTGACGAGTCTTGGGTGATAGACTCGGGCGCGTCTTTCCATGCTACATCCCAACGGAAGCTTCTTGGAGGATATGAGAAGGGAGACTTTGGCAAAGTCTACCTAGGGGATGGAGAGCCTTGCACCATACAAGGAAGGGGAAGCGCGGAAGTGAAGTTGGTTTCTGGGTCTTCACTTGAGCTTGAGGACGTACGGCACGTACCTCAACTGCAGAGGAATCTGATTTCTGTTGGACAGTTGGCGAGCCAGGGGTACAAGGCTACTTTCACAGCTGATCAGTGGAAGATATCCAGAGGTTCGTTGACGGTGGCTAGTGGCAAGAAGGTTGGGACACTTTATGTCACCAACGGCACGGAGAACTCTATTGGAGTTGTTGCAGCAGATGTGGACACCAAGTTATGGCATTGTAGACTTGGGCACATGAGTTATCAGGGACTGGAGGTGATGCACCAGTTGGGAAAGCTGCAGGGTCTCAGGAGTGTTGAGATGGACTTCTGTGAGGATTGTGTTCTCGGAAAGCAGAAGCGTGTTTCATTCAACAAAGAAGGTAAACCTCGGAAGCAAGAAAAGCTAGATCTCGTGCACACGGACGTGTGGGGGCCTGCACCAGTTTCTTCCATTGGTGGATCTCAGTACTATGTTACTTTTATTGATGATGATACCAGGAAGCTTTGGGTGTTCTTCTTGAAGCACAAGTCAGAGGTATTTGGGGTCTTCAGGAGATGGCAGGCGATGGTAGAACTCGAGACAGGAAAGAGGTTGAAATGCCTGAGATCGGACAACGGTGGTGAGTATTGTAGCAGGGAGTTTGAGGACTACTGTGCAGATGCTGGGATCGTCAGGCAAAGGACAGTTCCAGGAACACCACAACAAAATGGAGTTGCTGAAAGGATGAACAGAATAATTAATGAGCGTGCCAGGAGTATGAGGATACATGCTGGATTGCCACAGCAGTTTTGGGCGGAAGCAGTTAACACTACTGCCTACTTGATCAACAGAGGGCCATCAAAGAAACTTGAATTTGGGATTCCTGAGGAAGCATGGACAGCGAAGAAGATTGATTTGGCGCACTTACGAGTATTCGGTTGTACCAGTTATGTCCATGTTGATTCCAGTCAAAGAAGCAAACTAGACGCCAAATCAAAGAAGTGTATTTTCGTTGGATACGGAGGTCAACAGTTTGGGTACCGGCTTTGGGATCCCGAACACAAGAAGATCATTCGTAGTAATGATGTGGTATTCAATGAGAAAATGCAGCAGAGCACTGAATCAGAAATAAAACCTGTTGAGCCGTGTTTTGTGGATCCTGAAGAGGAGTCTACAAATTCTGGTCAGAAGACTCAGTCAGAGCAAGAACCTGAAGCATTGGCACCCCCTCCACAACTAAGAAGGTCCACTCGTAGTACTCATGGGAAGCCTCCTCAAAGGTATGATGGGACTCTTAGTTATTTGCTGCTCACAGATAATGGCGAACCTGAATGCTTCACGGAGGCATTGGAGGTTGATACCAGGAAGGAGTGGGAGTTGGCCATGGATGATGAGATGAAGTCATTGGAGCAGAATCAAACGTGGGATTTGGTGGATCTGCCTAAGGGGAAGAAAGCACTGTCAAACAAATGGGTTTACAGGCTGAAGGAAGAGCAAGGCGGGAAGAAGCGATACAAGGCCAGGCTGGTTGTAAAAGGATTTCAGCAGAGAGCAGGTATCGACTTCACAGAGATCTTTTCTCCTGTAGTCAAGATGAGTACTATTCGAGCGGTGCTGAGCATGGTGGCAGTAGAGGATCTTCACTTAGAGCAGCTTGATGTGAAGACGGCCTTTCTCCACGGAGATCTCGATGAGGAGATATATATGCAGCAGCCGGAGGGATACATTGCAGCTGGCACGGGTGACTTAGTCTGCAAACTAAAGAAAAGCCTCTATGGTTTGAAACAGGCACCCAGACAATGGTATCTCAAGTTCGATAGTTACATGCTTGAGATAGGATACAGGAGATGTCAGGAGGATCACTGTTGCTACTTCCGGGACTTCGGTACATCTTACATTATCTTGCTATTGTATGTTGATGACATGTTAGTTGCAGGAGCTAGCATGCATGAGATTGCAAAATTGAAGCTGAAGCTGTCAAGAAAATTTGCAATGAAGGATCTAGGAGCAGCAAAACAGATCCTTGGGATGCGGATCAGTAGAGATAGGTCTAAACATATCCTCAGACTATCTCAGGCGGAGTACATCAGCCGAGTACTCAGGAGATTCTGCATGGAGGGTGCCAAACCTGTTGGCACACCGCTGGGTGCCCATTTTAAGCTCTCAAAAGGGTAAAGTCCGAAGATGCGGGTGGAGGAGCTTAATATGTCAAAAATCCCGTATGCATCGGCAGTGGGGAGCTTGATGTACGCTATGGTGTGTACGAGACCAGACATTGCTCAAGCAGTGGGAGTTGTGAGTCGCTTCATGAGCTGCCCAGGCTTGGAGCATTGGCGCGCAGTCAAATGGATACTGAGGTATCTGAAAGGCACTGAGCACATGTCATTGTGCTATGGAGGTTCTGAGATCCGGTTACAGGGCTATGTGGACTCAGACATGGCAGGGGACTTGGACGGCAGGAGAAGCACGACAGGGTACTTGTTCACCTTGGGCAGTGGAGCCGTCAGTTGGATTTCCAGGTTGCAACCAGTTGTTGCATTGTCGACTACGGAGGCGGAGTATGTGGCAGCCACAGAGGCGTGCAAGGAACTAATATGGCTTCAAGTCTTGATGAAGGAGCTTGGGAAGGAACAGAAGGATTGCATGTTATATTCAGATAGTCAAAGTGCAATTCATCTGGCAAAGAATTCAGCTTTCCATTCAAGGACGAAGCATATTGACATACGGTACCACTTCGTGAGGTCATTGCTCGAGCAGGGACTCGTCAAGTTGGAGAAGATTCATACAAGTCAAAATCCTGCAGATATGTTGACGAAGGTCGTCACGGTGGAGAAGCTGAGGAGTTGTTCAGCTTCTGCTGGTCTTCATGCTTGAAGACGTTGAGGAGGCATCGTACCTATTTCACTAGGATGATTTAGTTTCAGTGGGAGCACAGAGGAGAGCCAAGTAACAAGAGGATATACCCAAGGTCTCCAAGTGGGAGATTGTTGGGGTATGTGGAGACCTTTGGTGATGAAGAGAATTGAAGGAAAATCAATTCTGCATAGTTTTCTGTCTGGCGGACTGTCGGAGTCGACTCGAGCTTCAGTCGAGTCGACTCGGGAACAGTCGAGTCGACTCGAGGTCTGTCGAGTCGACCCGAGAGGAGAAAGCTGCAAAAACCATGTTTCTGTCTGGACTGTCAGAGTCGACTCGAACTACAGTCGAGTCGACTCGGAGCATCGTCGAGTCGACTCGAGATACAGTGGAGTCGACTCGAGATCGTGCCAGTTAAACTGGAAGTTGTTCAGACGTGCCAGAGTCGACTCGGACTTCAGCCGAGTCGACTCGGGCTCGCGAAAAATCGTACGGACGATTTTCTTTTGGTGTTTTTGGTGGCGTTTCGACGGCTATGATCATCTGAAGGTCTTGAGACTATATATAGGACTCATGAGAGCCCTAGGGTAAGATTATTGGCCGTATATTTGAGAGAGACTCTTGTTTGTGAGGCTAGGGTTCTAGAGAAGAAGAGGATTGGGATCCTACTTCTTGTGCAAAGGGAATTCTGTGTGAATCTCTTGTAGATCGATCGCTTGTGATCGTTCGGGTGTGTGTTATCTCTGTAATCAGTTCATCCTTATTGAGATTTGGAGCGGTGGAGGATGTAGGCTATTTGTAGCCGAACCTCGTTACATTTTTTGTGTTTGCTTTGCTATTTTCTTCCTTCTTCTTCCTTTGATCTTTGATAATCCGTTGCGGTGCTCAAGTGTTTTATCCTACTGATACCACGGGGTAATCTTTTGCCCTTCGTAGGCGGAGCGAAGAGGTGATCCTTGAGTCCGGAGTCGAGGGAGCGAGAGAGTGCTTATCCGTTTGTATCTCTCTTGCTTGTCCGACGTCGGTGGCGGCGCTGGTGTGAGTGGGTTCCGGTGCGGGGCGCCGACAACAGTTTATAATACACCAAAAGGATATAAATCTCTATCTACATTATACTATACTATGGAGCGACACAGCTAGCAGGCAACCACTAATCCTGCTCCTCTCTATACAATACCTACCCTGCAATCAAAAACACCAAACTGGGGAGTGAGTATATCAATACTCAGTAAGTGGAGTAGAGAGTACTATGCACATGAGACAGAATATAATCATGGCTCGAGATGAAATCTCAAGATCAATAACAAGATGAACATGAACCCAACATAGAGAATATGAAGTAAATCATCAATATCACCACAATCACAATTAACTCATCTAGAGCACATATGGAATAATCAAGTAATCATATATGCTACTCATGAATATGCTCGACAGATCATAATGCTGGAGCATACAAATCGGGTGTCAATATGCTGAAACATTGATATATAACTATCGGGAGGTGGGTCTTGCGCCCCAGGCGAACCACAACAACTTCCTACTGCCATATGCATGCATAGATTATGACACCACACCAATATATAAATCCGGATGTCAATATGCAAAGTCATCACTGGACAGCTGTCGGGAGGTGGGTCTTACACCCCAGGCGAACCACCACAACTCCCTACTGTCACATGCATATGCAGGATAAGACACCACACTGATCATGTAAATGCTGGCCAGTATCCATAACAGAAATCCATAGAAACATCTCACATCTATATACTAAACGACACCTCGCGGGAATTTTACATCCGCGGAAAGCCATACTGCACCTCGCAGGGTTTTACTATGCCCAGCGGCAAGCAGAATATAAGTCATAGGACCGGCTGTGCCCCTTAGGAAGGGACTGGGTTCCGCCCATCCAGAAGGCTACTATGTGCACACAGGCCGATGTTCAACCCCATCGACTATAGGTGTCCTGTAGATACTGCCAAGCCATGCATGAATGCCATAATGCACCCTCCCAATACTCTACTAAAAAGGAGCATAATCAAGACTACCACTCACTCGGCCACGACCCAATCATAACTAACATCAGGGTTGGGAGTGAGGAATCATGGGAGTGCAATGCAACTCAATATACCACTGAAAATGGCTCTACAAATTTTTGAAATAGAGGAAATGAAATCAATTTACAAAAGAAGTCATTTCACAATTCGGATCCAATTTAACTACTCATAAAGGAGTATAATCAAGACTACCACTCACAAATCTTTGAAATAGAGGAAATGAAATCAATTTACAAAAGAAGTCATTTTACAATTCGGAATCAATTTAATTACTCATCTACCCCTCGTAATTTCTCTCAATGTTCCCTCAAATGCATGTACAAAATAATCAAGCATGGAGAACAAAACATAGAGGAATCTACCACAACAATTAATCAATAAGCTCAGGTGGAATCAAGTCACACTTGACAACATTCATGAAAATGAATAAGAAATGTGCTCATGATGCAAAGTACATAACTCCCACTCACCTGCCGATCCGGCACGGCCTCGATACGCCTCCAAATCTTTATGGTAGGCAGTAGGAAACTTTTTCCTCTTGTTCCCTAGCTTCTTGCCCAACTGATACATGCATTTATAATACATTTAGTTTTGTATCAAGGGCCATAATCTACGTGCCAATCATAAATATATGAAGCTTTAATTGATTCAACTCCTTCCTTTTTTTAAATCCTTCCCTTTTTCCCTTTTTCCCTATCAATTAATCTTCTCCTTGTATGTATTATGATGCAAAAGCATCACACACACACCTTAGGCCACTGTCATAGGGTCAAGGTGCGAGAAAGAGTCAAAATCCTCCTTCACTAAAAATTTCACTGAAGCGTGAGTCGACCCCAACCTCATGAGTCGACCCCGACCACAGAGCCGTAAAACTTCATTTTCTGAACTCTCAGAGAGAGTCGACCCCTAATCTGCCCCGAGTCGATTCCAGTTGACCTCGAGTCAACTCCGGCACGTTTTGAAGCGACTCCCACCATTTTCTCACTTTTTTTCATCTCGGATGAATAGTAACCTAGACTGACAGTGAGTCACTTCATCCCGGTTTGATCTACTTTTCGAACTCCAAATTTTATGAAACTTTTACCTAACATTCTACACTCATAGAGAATTCCAAAGAGGTATCATGCATTACTATCGGAGGCCATTTGACCCCCGAAACAATTCGCTAGTTGGGACTTCGACATAGTTTTTCCGTAGTGCTGGAAAAATTTGTCGAAATCCGGTTCTTCCTCTTTTAACCACCTCTACAACCCTTATCCGACCTCTCTAGACTACATCCACCCTTTGTATAGCCTAATATCATCAAAAGACTAGATAGGGATGGATATTTACTTTTTTCTTTTTGAAAATCGAGGTCCTTGCGTAGAGGAGAAGGAGATCTACACTTTTTCCTTCAACTGCCACCGCAACCGGAATTCCCTTCCCTTCCTTTTTTCTTCTTTCTCTTCCTCTTCTTTTCTTCCTTTCTTTTCCTCTTCTTCTTTTTCTTCTCTTTGTCCGTCTGAGACTCCCCCCTCTCTGTTTCAATCCAACACCTCAGCCAGCTCAAACCCATGAATTAAGTCACATCAAACACTATTCATCCTTTATTTAATATTATTTAATTCTCATTTTGCCCCTAACACTTCAACATATCTACTGTTATGCCATTAACTTTTGATTCCTTTCCAATTTTATCCTTACCACATCAACGCATCTACAACTATGCCATTATCTTTTGATTCCTTCCAATTTTACCCCTTATATCAATTTTAAAGGACTATTCTATCCCTTTTTATATAAAAAAGAAAATTTTTGGGGTTATTACAAATTCCTAGTCATTGGAAGAAGATGAAGAAAAGTGGAGGAAGGACAAGGCGTTACGTTGGCTTCAACGGCATCTGGTAGCCCTGATCTCCGGGGAGCACAATAACAGACAACCGTGAACTCAATGCGAAAAGGATGATGAAGGAGAGGGAAAGAAAGAATAGAGCTTGAGGTAGAGGGCTAAGGTGGGTGGGGAGGTGGTTATATAGAGGAAGCAAGCCTCCCTTGCTCTCAGAGGTCGAGTACTATGAGGAGTCAGATGGAGAAGAAGACTCCCATCCAGAGTCTTCCTCTTAGTTTTACTCTTTCCTTTTTCTTTGTGATGTGAGCTTGAGTTGGGCTAAGCTCGGGTTACACTACAAAAGAAGGAATAAATTTCGGCGGTTTTTTTTGTCTCTACCGATGCTTATAAGCGTCGGCGAATTCCCAGCCCGCACTTCACAAAGCGTGGGTCAGACGTCGGGCAGGTGGGCGTGGGTCGGGTTTAACCCGACGCGTCAAAAAAGCGTCGTCGGTCTATGCCGACGCTTTTAAGCGTCGTTCCTTTTATAAGACTCCGACGCTTAAAAGCGTCGGCGTACCTCAACCGACGCTTCCCACCGTAGTTTCCGTTGGGCTATGCCGACGCTTAAAAGCGTCGGCCTAATCTGCTTTACCGACGCAATAAAGCGTCGTTAATGGCGTTTTGCCAGTTCGTATTTCCGATGCTAAATAGCGTCGGCAATGGCATTTTTTTTTAAAAAAAATTTTGTAAATGCAATTTTTAATTCTCTGTATACATTAATTTCTAACAAAACACATACACTAAATCACATAGATAACAAATACACAACACAGACAAGAACTTTTCATTCAAAATCTCAATATTATCATATTTGATTACATTGTACTTCAAAAACATTCTAAAAACATCCATCTCAAATTCCTAAGTACACAATCTACGATGTATCAAGAGTCGACGGCATCATCTCTACGAGTAGATGAAGTATCAGCAACCTACAAGAAAAAAAATACTTTAGAAACTAAAAATACGAAAGTCATCACGCTAATACAAGAATACATTATAATTATATAAAATATTCAAATATATTTAGTTATGTACCGGAGGAGCAAATCTCTGCAAAAAAGATGAAATTTGGTCAAGCTGATCCTGCAAAGATTGTATCTTCAACTCTTGGCTCTGCTTCAACTCCGCCATATCAGTCATATGACTCTGCCTCATCTCCTCTATCCTTGTCTCATATGACTGCTTTATCTGTGCCATCTCTGTCTTCAAACTACAAATCTCTGCAGTGCTAGTACCTTGTCTGGCATCTTGGGTATATCGGCTCACTGCAAATAGCTGAGTGGGGGTAACTCCGATACCGTAACCCCTCACGCGACCATAACGTTCTGGGCCCATCAATTCGGCATAGACCTGAACCTCGACGCGACTGGCCGCGTCGGATGATGATGACTCCCCGACGCGCTCTGCAATAAGATTTGTAGCTCTTTCCTATATCTCTCTCAAAAAAACAAACAATCACATTAATAATTTAAAAGAAGTAAAATTAATTAAAAAATTATGATAAAATAAAAAATGAATACATACAACTATATCTCTCGACTCGTCCCGAACAAAGCTGCCATCTTGGTGAGTGTGGGTCATCTTATAAAACTCTACCTCACCAGGCTCCCTTCCATGCTCTACTATCTACACATACGGAAAGTATATGGGCAAACTACATATCATGATACGTGCTATATGTTAGTAGAGTTTCAAATAGTTTCAAAAGAACTTACGAATTCATTTCTACGTCTTGCATAACTCTTCGAGCCTGAAGTATGAGGAACTGCTTGAGATGCTCGTGCAGCTCTACCAATATTAGAATATGTCTGCCAAAATAAAAGCACACAGTATAATATGATTCAATGTATATATTTGCAATCTATATTAATAATAAAGATAATAGAAGATATTGAAATAATTTACGTGACCTGTCCTCTTTCAGAAAACCAGTAATGAACAAGCTCCCTCCACTGCTGAGGGTATACATCAGGAGGAGTCACACGAGCAACCTCCTCCTCTGTCATACCCTCGCGCTTGAAGTCCGTCTTCAATTTGCTTTATATTCTTTCCATTTGCGATTGAGGGACTTTAGCACCCAATCATGGCTCTCTGGAGGGAGTACAAACTTACCCTACAACAAGATTCAAATATTTCAAATAATAATATTAAACATCTAAAATAAAATTATGATACTAAGCAAATTAATATACAGAAGGTGTCGAATTAAAAAGAATAAATTCAATTCATTACCTATATAAGTTTAAGAAGCTCAACCTTATACGAAGGAAGCATGTCATTCCACTTCGTATAGTTGAGTGGACACAGCTGACTCTTGCGTGCAACCGATCCTAAAAAGCTTGATAGTAGACTTCCAGCTCTATTGATGGGCTGCCCTAATTCGTTGCATCGGATGATGATCTTCTCACCCGGAGGAAGCTTCCACACATCCTTTGCTTGAGTGGGTCCCCATCTCGTCCTCACTGTCCCTTGTCCATCTATTCAAATTAAATAAAATGTCTTACAAAGTTGAAGACAAATATGAACATAACTTTAAATCGAATTACCCTGGATCCGGAGCTCATCCTCCGGACAATCAGCAGGAGGCTCGCGCTGAGATTCTGACTCGTGCTGCTGGTGCTCACATGACTGCTGGGACTGATCAGAAGTAGATCCTACCTGAGAATGCTGGAACTCCACATCTCTAAATCGTCTCCCTCGGGGCATATTGTTACCTGGTATGCATAAAAAAGAATCAATATTTGGTTAAATGATAAATTTATACTAAATAAAGGGCTAATAAACCCATCCAAACCCATCCACCAATATATTAACTCTTCATTAACTCTTCTTCGCTGTATGGCAGACAAGGTCCCTTTTTTAATCTTTGGGAATACAAGGTTTGGGGCCGCTAGATTAATACAATTCACAGGTTTTTCCACCATATTAGAAAGAAAATAAACAAAGGGATCAAGCTAAACATCAGCTGCTTGGTGACGATGCAAACATGAAGAGTCCTCCCAATGTCAAAAACTGCAATCACAAAGAAACAGGGATGAAAACCGAGATAATCCATGACTATGACATCAGAAAATCGGTAAATCTTAACACAATGAAGGTATCAAGGTCTGAACCTTTTAGTGGGGTTACTCCTGCTCGCGATCATTCAGGAAAATGTTGCAATGAGGAACCCCTTGTAGATGCTCATGAACTTAGCCACAAATGCTGTGGAAGACATTGTTGGAGAGATGGAAACAATAAAGAGTTACAGAAGGGTCTAAAAGTATATAATAAACTCACATACACATGGTGTAGCATAAAAACCAGGGGCATATTGTTACCAAACCCATCCACCAATATATGGCATCATACTTGGTATGTCAGTCCACTTACTCCTTGGTCATGACAGCATAGAAACTCGTGATGGGACAACTCCTAAACCACCTTCCATATGCAAATCACCAAACTCAATTTCCTTGTATTGCAGTCCACTTACTCCTAAAATCATCTAAGGTCCTCAAGTTTAATTACTTTTAAGTTCTCTAGAGAATCTGATGCATTATCAGAATCGCTTCTCATTGCAGACAAAGTTGCATCTCTGTTCTTTCACTTCGATCTCAGTCTTTTAATACCTCAAGCTCAGATCTTATATACACTGCCATCAAATCCCAAACCATCACCCTCGAACTTGACCACCACATATATATCAAAATCTAACACCTAAGTTTATGATATAATATTATAAAAATTATAATAATTAATATTATAGTAATTAATATCTTTGATCAATGCATCTGTGATTAGGCAAAGCACCATATTGCTTTTGTCAGAAAGCTTTTAATCTTGTTTTGTCAGTGAATTGGCACTACTTGTTTCCTTCAGCTGGGGCTACAAGGAGTGAGATTTTTCTTGCTTATGAAAGGCTTTGGCTGGAAAAATGGAACGTAGATCAAACCTTTTCAGGACAAAGTGCAAAGACCAGTTTCAGCCATCCCATAGCATGCTAAGATAAAGCCCTACAGCTTTAAGTTGTGTTTAAATAGAGAGACCAGTTTGTGGGTCAAAAGTTTGTGCTTTTGTTTGGGGTCAAAGCTATAGTACCCTACCACCCCTTCTCAAAGCCAACAGTTTAGGGCAGTTCCAGGTTTCCACCCTTCAAGAAAACAAAAGAAAAAATAAAAAAAAAAAATCAGAAAGTGGCTGGAATTCTTGACAATAAGTGTTATTCTCCATCATTATCCCAAGTTTCAAAAATCTGCCACCACTGCTAGAATTGGAAGGCATGTGGAGGCACATGCAATGATGCATTCCAAGATCCACAACCATTACACCAACCCCTTCTTAATCATTAAAAACCCAACACCATCAATTATCCCCTAGTCCTCTCAATCCCTCCTATAGAAATCCATGCAATGGAGCTTTTTCAGCTATACACACAGTCATAGGGCCCTTCAAACCAGTTCTCACACACAAAAAAAAGAGACAATTTCAGAAACTAGTTGGAGATCAATACTTCCACCTCCTAACTTTTAAAGACAGAGCTACACCATTGGTATATTATTAACTTCAAACATTTTCTAAAGCCCACCAGTGCTCCGAAGACAGACAGCACGCAAGGAAAAAGGAACTATGCATAAAAAGAAAAGAAGCAAAGGAACTAGCTAACCATACTATAGACATGACCTAATCTTAAGATCTAGACAAATTCTTTAAAACCAAAAATTAGACAGAGTCTGCCATCAGATTTGTGGCATGTCAAATGGACTCATGAACAAGAAGAAGAATCATCTTGCACATGACATAAAAAAGCAACCCTTAAAAGGAAAAGAAGAAACAACCAAAAATTTAAATAAGAAGAAACCGGATCTTTCTTGTTCATACCAATACGAAATTAGGCTATCATAAAGTTGTGAGACGTATAAAAATGAATTAGAAATGAAATAATACACGAAAGCTTTGCGGAGGCCTGTTACTGGCTGCAGACACCAAATGTACAAAAATGAATGGGTTATTGCAGGTTGGTAATTTCTAATTTGTTGAAAGAAAATGTTGTCGAGTGTCATTAATTTTTGAAGAAAAAGGATCACTTACCTCAGACGACGGCGAGGTTGACGGTGGCGGAGTAGCTAGGTCTCGGGATGGAGGTCAAATGTTGGCACGCAGCTAGGGCATCGATCGAGAGGATGAGGAGAGGGGGCCGGGCGAGCGTTAAAAACAAGAAGAAAACAAAGAGGAGGAGGAGGAGGAGGAGGAGGAAGAGAAGGAGAAGGGGAGGCTTACCTCAGACGGCGGCGAGGTCGACGGCGGCGGAGAAGCGGAATCTTCGATCGCCGATCGGGGCTAGGGATGGGGCTCAACCGAGAGAGTATGAGGAGAGGGGGCCGAGCGAGCGTTAAAAACAAAGAGGAGGAGGAGGAGGAGGTCGACGGCGCGTAGCTAGGGCATCGACTGATATAAAATGAGGAGAGGGGGCCTGGTGACGGGTTGGGGTTTTATGTTTTATAACGACGCTTAACAGCGTCGTTGTGTCTCAAAGTTGTCACGACGCTCTAAAGCGTCGTTATTGTTGCAGAGTTACCGACGCTAGATCAAAGCGTCGGCAAAGGTTGGCGCTGAGCCAACCTTTCCCGACGCTTTTCCCTAGCGTCGGGAAAACATAGTCGGCAAAACTCACATTTCCTGTAGTGTTAGGCCGGTCAAGCAGATCGGGCCTTGAGTGGGCCATCACACTATATATAAAACTAGCTATTGTTTGTCTAAGGAGGCATCATATATTAGCCATAACTATCCAATCTTGCCCTAACTATTTGAGATAAAATTTATTGAGTCTTATTACCTAACCATTTGTATTAATTGCATTCTCATATGTTATTCACGCCATTCCATATTTTACTCTTTCATAACCTCTATCCAAGCTAACTTTGGTCTTCCTATCCATTTTTGACATCTTTCAACACAACATAATGTACTCCTTATTAGAGCCCCTTCGTATCTTTGTAATATATGGCCTAGCATCTATCTTAATTAGTTCACCTTTTCTTTGTTCTTAATTTCTGCAGCATCCTTGACTCCTCTTGAGAGGTTCAATCACCAAAAAATTTCATATACCTTTTTCTTTATAAATGCAAATCATACTAGATGATTGGGTATCCAAGTTTGCTTGCCTAAGATGAGTAACTCTATTGCTTTCCTTTAATAGAGAAAGTAGGCCTGTTGGATTATAAAAATGTCATGATAGATCCAAAATTTATATGGAAGGAGATAAAAGGAGGGAGGACAAGAAGATACAGAACTTCGAAAGAATAAAAGAAATAGAGTGGTAAAATGAAAGGATAAGAATGAAGAGAAAAAGGAGGTTCACTAACTATTTTACCAAACTTTATATTTCCTTATATAAATAGTAAAGAAGAAACCAAAACCCAAGACTAAATAGGCTTCAATGTGGTGCCATTGTCAACCATATTTATTTGTTACAATTTCTATGTTCAGATTCGAATACAAAGTTTTTATTTTGTTTAATATGATATCAAATTGACTTACCTAATCTCATATTTGAAACTTTGTTTGTTAACAGCATGAATATTCTTGGATGGACTATTATGGTTGCTATGGGAGCTAATGCAGCAACAAGGTTTGAATTTGACCATGATTTTTAAATCAAATTATGTTAGAATATTTATGTTTAATTCAATTATACTAATAAACATTTTTTCTTTTTCAGTGTTAGGGTGTCTAATGAACTTGGGGCAGGTCATCCAAGAACAGCAAAGTTTTCTGTTGTTGTAGTTGTTATAACTTCATTCTTCATAGGTGTTTTCCTTTCTCTTATCTTGATAATCACAAGGAAGCAATATCCGTCGGCATTTACAAATAATAATGACGTGAAAAGACTTGTTTATGCTCTCACTCCGTTGCTGGCAACATCTATTGTAATCAATAATGTTCAACCTGTTCTTTCAGGTATTTAACTAACTTTATCAATTGCAGAATTTCTTAACTTCCTTTTATTTGCACTTTATGTGACAATTTTTTATGCTTATGCCATCAAGCATTAACTAATATTAAGCCATCAAGTATTGGATTTTATAAAAAAAATCCAAGTTTTAGAAAAATTGTAAGGTAAGTGCAATGCCCATCGGTGAGGAAGGTGAGGAAAACAAAATTACATCCAAAATTCTTGCTCTGCTCATGGAACAGTGATTTATGATTTCCATGAAAACTTATCAGTATATTCTTTTCTATCATGATTTCTTTCTTTTGATTGATCAAATTTTAACATCACTATCATAATCATTGCAAGATAAATTTTGTTAATAGAAATACTAGAGAAATGTGGATTACCAAAATTGCCCTATATTGACTTATGCCATAAATTGAAAGAAAATAAAATATAATAATCAAAATATAGAGTTTATTTTTTCATATGTATCCAACTATAAGTAACAAAAAAAAATTTCTGACACAAACAAAATATCATATGTATCAAAATATCTTTACTTGACACTCATTAAAGTACACTAAGATTAGGAAGAATTTTTGGATTGAAGACAAAACTAGTCTCCTTTTTTTTTGTGGTAAAAACGGCTACTCATTTCATATAACTCTAATGTGAGTACATCCTGCCAAATCACAGAAAAATAAGAAATACAAAGGATAGAAAACATCCGAAGTAGATGTCCAAAGAAAATCTCCGGAGTGCCGAGCGACATAAGAGGCGACCCAGTCTGCTGCCCTGTTCACCTCCCTACACATGTGTGCTGTCTGAAAGCCGCCCAACATCTGAGCCATCCTGCGAGTCTCCTGGATAAGGGGATTGAGGATGATAGTATTATTTCGATGATTGACACAACCATTGAGGAAATATCAAATTAGAAATACAATTTAATGTGATACATTTAGAGAATGAGATAGAGATGTCTTCCAATGATTAATAACGAGATAAAATTTATAATAGAAAAGGGATAGAGAATTCTTAATTCTAATTCAGCAAGATTTCAAGTGAAATATACTCTTAAAGGAAAAACAGTGATTTTCATTATTAAAAGTATGTAGCACTACCATGGCATACACTCAAAATTACTTGAAATATATTTCATTGATTATATGGATTCCTCTAACCCTAAGATACAGCAAAGTGTGGAATGAGTGGACCCCAACATAAGTGGAGTCGACCCTGGTACATCATGAAACCATCTGGCACACCCCTGCAAAAATGGCACTGATGAACAGTAAGTGGAGTCGACCCCATGTATGCTGGAGTCAACCCCAGGAGTGGAGCCAACCCCAGAGAACCTTGAGTCAACCGCAGCCTCAAACCTCAAGAAAACAACTCTCTGGAATTTACTGAGAGAGCCGACCCCAGAAATACTTGAGTCGACCCCAATAGAGCCGACCCCAAGTGAACATGAGCCGACCCCAAGGATACATTGCTCAAAAACCATGTCTCTGGAATTCCTGAGAGGGTCGACCCTAATGGAACTTGAGTCGACCCCACTGTAGCTTGAGTTGATCCTAAGAAAGGTTGAGTCGACCCCAGTGAAAGAAGCTGAAAATGCAAGTTTCTGTGGTTCCTGAGAGGGTTGACCCCAGAGGAAGTTGAGTCAACCCCAAGCCCAATATACAGTAAGTTGAGTCGACCCCAGTAAAGTTTGGATCGACCCCAGCACGGGCAAGGGCATAACGGCTAGTTCTGCAGAAGTACCTTTTGACCTCCCAATAGCTAGTAACGGCTAGTTTTTGAAATCTAACCAATGGGGGGTAACCAATAGATGAGGAAAAGTATTTAAAGTGACACTATTCATCAGAGGAACATACACTTTTGCAAAAAGATCAAAGCTCATTCAAGAAAGAAAAAGCCCTAGCATTCTTCATTCAAGTGCTTCATTCAAAGAGCCAAAAGAAAGTGGTTGAGCAGATTCTGAGAGACACTAAGAGCTCCACCAACCCTTGAAGAGTGAAGCAATCTTGACAAAGAAGAAAAAAGTCTTATCAAAGCGATAACTATATTCTAAACTCTTCTTTGTAGTTCATAATTATTATATTTGCTCATCTAGGAGTTTCAACTTTCTTCTTCTTAATCACCTTGTAAGATTTGTTGGTGAGCCCGTAAAACCAATGGTGTAGATTTGTTGGTGAACCCGTAAAACCAACGGTGAAGGTTTGTTGGTGAGCCCGTAAAACCAACATAGGTTTTTGGTGATCCCGGAAAACCAAAGTATAAAGGTTTTTAGATTGTGAGCCCGGAAAACAATCCAACTGTATTCCGTGGGATTATAGTGAATTTCCAAGGGGACGCTTGGGGAGTGGACGTAGGTGGTTAGGAGAACACCGAACCACTATACTTCTGGTGTGTTTGCTTTGTGTGTCTTTCTATTTCCACTACATGCACTTAATTAGTATTAACTAAGTGATTCAATCTCCTAATAATTTAATTGAAAAATCAAAAATTTAGAAGAACCAATTCATCCTCCCTTCTTGGCTTGTCACTTTGGGCAACAAGTGGTATCAGAGCCCAGGTGCTCTCATAGTATTCGTTGATCTTACGATCAAAAGTCAAAGATCATGACAACTCAAGTAGGATGTTTTATGAATGAGGGACAATCCATAAATAGACCATCCTTGTTTAATAGCACTAATTACACTTTAATATATTGGTACATAAGTATGAATTGTTTAATGGAGTCCACTGAGTCCATAACTGAAATGTTCACTAGATTCACGGAAATCATAAATGGATTAAAGAGTTTAGGTAAGTCTTATACTAACTCTGAACTAGTGCTAAAAATTCTCAGGTCTTTACCAAGAGTATGGAATGCCAAGGTAACTGCAATTCAAGAAGCAAAGGACCTCAATACACTACAATTGGAAGAACTTCTAGGATCACTCATGACCCATGAGTTGACCATGAAGCAAAATTCAGAAGATGGGGTCAAGAAAAGGAAGACTATTGTCTTGAAGTTTACAACTCCAAAACAGAAAATTGAATCAGAAGAATCTGATGATGAGGAGGAATCTGATGAAGAAGGAATGGCTATGCTCGCAAGAAAATTCAGAAAGTTTATGAGAGAAATGAAGAAATTTCATAAAAGGAAGACCTTCCTCAAAGGTAGCTCGAGTAAGGAAAAGGGAAAGGACAAAGAAAAAGAAAGGAAAACGCCAATCTGCTATGAGTGTAACAAGCCCGGGCATTTTAAGATAGATTGTCCAGAATTGAAATGGATGGCAAGAAAACATAAAAAGAGGAACCTTATGGCTAGATGGATTGAAAGTGAGCAGTCAAGTTCGGAAGAGGAAGATCAACAAGAGACGACCCAAATCTGCTACATGGCTAATGACGATGAGGTAGATTCTAAACTTGAATGTGATTTTTTAGTAGAAGAGTTACATGATGCATTTTTAGAACTGATGGAAGAACACAAGAAGCTAATCAATAAAAATAAAGTTCTAAAAGATGAAAGTCAATCTCTTATCAAAGATAAGCTGAAACTATCTAATGACTATGAAACATTAAGTAGGAGGTTCACAAATGAAACCAAAAATCTAATTGCTGAAAATGTCAAGCTAAAAGAAGATGCAAAAAAATACAAATCCTTAGTGGACAAGTTTACACTTAGTTCAACTAAATTAAATATAATTCTTGATAGTCAAAAAGCTGTATATGATAAGGCTGGTTTGGGATATAAAACAAATAGGAAGCAAAAATACTTAAAGAACATATTTGTGAAAGCCAAAACTGAAAATATAACTTGTCATTGCTGCAATAAAGTAGGACACAAAGCATATGAATGCAATTTTAGAAAGCTTAGCTATAACAAACTGAGTGATAAGAGTAAGCTAAAGTCCAAAAAAATTTGGGTTTCAAAAGGAACATCAAGTATTAACCTTAAAGGATCCAACATGGTTTGGATACCTAAAGCACATTCTTGACTTTGATTGTAGGAGTGTGTTACAGCTAATAAGAGGGATAAACGATGGTATCTAGATAGCGGCTGTTCAAGACACATGACAGGTGACATAGAACAATTTGTCACCTTGGAATCTAAGGAGGGTGGAGTGGTAACCTATGAAGACAATGGAAAAGGACTTATCATTGAAAAGTATAAAATCTATATTACTCCATTCACATTTATAGAAAATGTTTTATTAGTTAATGGTCTGAAACATAACTTGCTTAGCATAAGTCAATTTTGTGATAAAAGTCTTAAAGTCACATTTGAAGCTTCAGTATGCGTAATTACAAATCCAAAAGATAATAGCATTGTACTTATGGGACATAGGCATGAAAATATTTATATGGTAGATCTTCATGATTTAGGCAAAAAAAATGGATTATGCTTAATTACTAATAAAGAAAGGAAAAGTGAAACAAGTTGGCTTTGGCACCGTAGACTAGGAAATGCTAGTATGGACTTAATATCAAAACTAGTTAAGAAGGATCTGACAAAAGATGTGCCAAAATTGATCATTGAAAAAGACAAAATCTGTGGACCATGCTCATTGGGAAAGCAAACAAAATCATCCTTCAAATCAAAGAATATAGTATCAACTACTAGGGCCTTTGAACTCATACACATGGATCTATTTGGGCCTACTAGAACTGCAAGTCTAGGAGGAAAAAAGTATGGACTAGTTATAGTAGATAATTTGTCAAGATATACATGGGTTTCATTTCTTACACATAAGAACGAAGCATTTTCAGCATTCTTGAAATATTATAAAAATATTATAACTGAAAAGAAGCTCTCCTTAATTGCAATTCGAAGTGATCATGGAACTGAATTTGAAAATCAACACTTTGAAGAGTTTTGCAATGAAAATGGTATCTCACATCAATTTTCAGCATCTAGAACGCCTCAACAAAATGGGGTTGTTGAAAGGAGAAATAGGACCTTGGCAGAAATGGCACGCACGATGTTGTGTGTCTTCCAAAGTACTTTTGGGCTGAAGCTATAAGTATTGTTTGCCATATTTTAAATCGTGTTTTAATACGACCTATAACCAAGAAAACTCCTTATGAACTTTGGAAGGATAAGAAACCAACTGCTAAATATCTTAGAGTATTTGGATGTAGATGTTTCATTTTAAACAATGGCAAAGAGGATCTAAGTAAATTTGATGCCAAGTCAGATGAAGGTATCTTCTTAGGATACTCTACATCTAGCAGGGCATACAGAGTGTTCAACAAAAGAACTATTGTAGTTGAAGAGTCAATTAATATCATTTTTGATGAGTCTGATAGTGAGTCTCTTAGGAAAGAAAATACTCTTGATGATGATGCAGGAATTATTGAGTTTGAAAAATTGAATCTTAATGACGTGCCAAATCAAGAAAAGGAAGATGATCGTGTGCCACCACAATCTCAAGACTTACCAAAGGAATGGAGGTATGCACATGGACACCCTAAAGACTTAATCATTGGTGATCCATCTCAAAGGGTAAGAACTCGATCCTCTCTTAGAAATTTAAATGACTATCTTGCTTTTGCTTCACAAATAGAACCTAAGACTTATGAAGAAGCTGAAAATGACATAAATTGGATTAATGCTATGCAAAAAAATTAAATCAATTTAAAAGAAGCAATGTTTGGATATTGACTGAGAGACCAAAGCATAACTCTGTAATTGGTACAAAATAGTTTTTTAGAAATAAATTAGATGAAAATGAGGTAGTTTTAAGAAATAAAGCTAGACTTGTAGCTAAAAGATACAATCAAAAAGAAGAGATAGATTTTGAAGAAACATTTGCTCCCGTGGCTAGGTTGGAAGTTATTAGATTACTTCTAGCATTTGCATGCTTCATGGACTTCAAATTATATCAAATGGATGTAAAAAGTGCCTTCTTAAATGATTATATAGAAGAAGAAGTGTATGTAGAGCAACCGCTTGGTTTTGAGAATCATGAATTCCCTGATCATGTATTTAGATTACATAAGGCACTATATGGATTGAATCTATTAAATAATGATTTCAGTAGAGAAAATATAGATAAAACACTTTTTCTCAAGAGAAAAAAAATAAAAATTTGTTAGTAGTACAAATATATGTAGATGACATAATTTTCAGTGCCACTAATAATAGTCTTTGCAAAGAATTTGCTGAATTAATGCAAGGAGAATTCGAGATGAGTATGATGGGAGAACTGAATTTCTTTCTGGGATTGCAAATCAAACAAACCAAGGAAGGCATCTTTATCCATCAAACTAAGTACACAAAGAAAATATTAAAGAAATTTGAAAATGAAAATCACAAGAAAATAGGCACTCCAATGAACCCCACTAGTAAGCTAGACAAAGATGAAAAAGGAAAAAGTGTAGATATAAAGCTCTATAGAAGCTTAATTGGATCTTTGCTTTATCTTACTACTAGTAGGCCAGACATAGTATTTAGTGTGGGAATATGTGCTAGATACCAATCAGATCCTAAGGAGTCACATCTAAGTGCTGTCAAGAGAATCCTTAGATATTTAAGAAGAACCACAAATATTTGATTATGGTACTCAAGAGACTCCTGTCTAAATTTGCTTGCATATTATGATGCAGATTTTGCTGGATGCAAATTAGATAGGAAGAGCACTAGTGGAACATGTCAATTCTTAGGAAATAACTTAGTATCATGGTTTAGCAAAAAGCAGAATTCAGTAGGATTGTCAATGGCTGAGGCCGAATATATAGCTGCCAGGAGTTGCTGTGCTCAAGTACTATGGCTCAAGCAACAACTAGAGGACTATGGTATTAAACTAGATAACATTTCTATAAAGTGTGATAACACTAGTGCCATTAACCTTACCAAAAATCCGGTTCAGCACTCTAAAGCCAAACATATTGAAATAAGATATTATTTCATTAGAGATCATGTACAAAATGGGAATGTATGTATTGAACATGTATGTATCGAGAAACAATTAGCTGACATATTCACAAAACCTCTAAGTGAAGATAGATTCTGCATGCTTAGAAGGGAATTAGGTATATGCGACCCCTTTGATTGAAAACAATGAAGAGAACAAGTTGTCACGTGATACTCTCCTCTCATTTTGAAAAACTATGAAACATTAGTCAAATCAGTTATTTATAGATTCCTTACTCATATATCAGTGTCCCACAAAGATTTGGTAAGGATTGGAAGAAAGGAAGAATTTAAAAAAAAATAAAAAAAAAGCCTGAACTGGGCCCGACTCGAGCCAGAATGGGGTCGACCCCATGTTGAGTCGACCCAAGAAAAATCTGGGGTCGACCCAACGGCGGGACCCTGTTTTTAAAAGAGGGACCCAAGAGCCATTTTAGGACACTGTTTTCATTTGTCCTCTTCCTAAAATTCTATTTTCCACTTTTCAATCTCTTCCAATCACCTCCAAACAGTAGAAGATTGCTTTTCCAAGCCATTGGATCAAGACCTAAGGAAGCATTTGGTGAAAATGGGACCCAAGCGAGCCGTTGCTAAGAGATCCAGGAGAGTTTCACGGCCAACCCTTGTAGATAGACATGCTAGAGATTCTTCTACAGTGCCCCACAAGGTGAGACACGTGTAGAGTCTCCTCCTCCTCCTTCCCCTTCAGTTCAACTTGCAAAATATGCAGGAAGACCGGTAACTATGGGGAGAAGGATCCACTTCGAATTTTTGGATCAAGAAGGGTTCCGTTTGGGGGATTGGATCCAAAGGCAAAGATGGGAGTATCTTTGCTCCCTACATTTGGTGACCGACCCGGGCTTGGTTCGTGAGTTCTACGCCTTCCTAAAAGTTGGACCGGGAGGGCTTGTGTCTGAGGTCCGAGGAGTAAGGGTTAGGGTTTCAGAAGAAAGTTTGAGTGAGTTGCTTCAACTCCCCTACAAAGGAGCCACACTAGAAAGACAAGAAAACAAGTTGAGGGCTCTACAGATAATCTTTGAGAGAGATGACTTTGACTGCTCCGAAAATGTGATTGCTAGCTCTCTATCAGCTGAGATGAGGTTATTGCACAACTTCATAGGTCGGATTTTGTTTCTGAAGAGTGGAAGATTTGATCACATATCTGAGCGAGACATGGTCATTATGGAGCATGTCATTCAGGGTATTTCCTTGAATCTACTAGCTATGATGATCAGGCAGATGCGAGAGGCTATATGCAAACCGAGAGTTTCTTTGACCTATGGTAGGATACTCACCCTGATATTCAGGCATCATGACATATCTGTGGAGGGAGAGATATCTAGGCATCTGCTATTTACTGACACCTACACTGCACGGTCCCTAGTTCGCATGGGTTATGAGAAGGTGAACGGGCAGTGGGTGCGTGAAGGAGTAGGGATACATGCACCAGAGATTGGAGACTCTGTCCCTGAGCATGAGATACCTGCAAATCATCCTACGGCACCTTCAGAGGCTGGACCTTGGTCATCCGTACCTACGGAATGCACAGAGGAGTTTTAGAGTAGGATGACTGAGCTTGTGTCAGCTCAGGTGAGGACTCTTTCTGATGGGATGATGAGCAGGATGGATATTATGACTGCTGAGATTAGAGACCTCAGAGACTAGGTAGGAGCATTAGAGAGAGAGAGAGAGGCTCATGGTCCATCTGTGCCCCGAGCAGCTGAGTCGGAGGTTTCGGCACAGAGTCATCCAGCTCAGCAAGGTCCACGCCAGACTCAGTCCCATTAGGCTCGACCTCCCCTCGCCACTTATGCTAGGAGGATGAGGACTAGATCACAGCTCTTAGATTCTCCCTAGGCCCGATGTTAGCACTACAGTAGTCTATCATGTCTAGTGCCTAGGATTTATCTAGTTCTTATATGCATTTTACCTGATTGATGTATTTTATACCTTAATTGAAGAATATTGTACTTTTGGCATTAATGTACTACAATGTTCCATTTTGATCAATGAAATTTGAATTTTTATTATTTACTGCTTCTACTTATCTATTGCTATACACTTGTTTGATGATAACAAAAAGAGGAAAAAGTAAGAAAAGAAAAAAGTTGCAACATAAAGGGACAAATAAGTTTGAAAATAATAGCAAGAGATAATATTCATTTAAGGGGGAGCAATATGTAACAATGAAATTTCTGAATTTGGCACATACTTCTCTTGCCTCGATACATAACCTGAAACTCTTGCTTTATCTTAAATTTTTGAAGTTTCATCCTTAATAAAATACAAAAGAAAGGGGGAGAAAATCAAAAGTTCTAATTGGCAATATTTGGATGAAAGAGCGGGAGTTTTCACCTTCAAATTTGAAAAGCTGAAATTCAGCAACTTGAGCTCCTTCTAAAACAAAACTCCTAATTTCAATATAAGTATCAATCTGTTCATACTCAATATTTTATAATTATCAAAAAGGGAGAGATTGAGGACGATAGTGTTATTTCGATGATTGACACAACCATTGAGGAAATATCAAATTAGAAACACAATTTAATGTGATACATTTAGAGAATGAGATCGAGATGTCTTCCAATAATTAATAACGAGATAAAATTTTTAATAGAAAAGGGATAGAGAATTCTTAATTCTAATTCAGCAAGATTTCAAGTGAAATATACTCTTTAAGGAAAAACAGTGATTTTCATTGTTAAAAGTATGCAGCACCAAAATTACTTGAAATATATTTCATTGATTATATGGATTCCTCTAACCCTAAGATGCAGCAAAATGTGGAATGAGTCGACCCCAACATAAGTGGAGTCGACCTTGGCACATCATGAAACCATCTGGCACACCCCTGCAAAAATGGCACTGATGAACAGTAAGTGGAGTCGACCCCATGTATGCTTGAGTCGACCCCAGGAGTGGAGCCGACCCCAGAGAACCTTGAGTCGACCCAGCCTCAAGCCTCAAGAAAACAACTCTCTGAAATTTATTGAGAGGGTCGACCCCAAGCTTCCTTGAGCCGACCCCAGATGGAGCCGACCCTAGAAATACTTGAGTCGACCCCAATAGAGCCGACCCCAAGTGAACATGAGCCGACCCCAAGTATATATTGCTCAAAAACCATGTCTCTGGAATTCTTGAGAGGGTCGACCCCACTGTAGCTTGAGTCGACCCTAAGAAAGGTTGAGTCGACCCTAGTGAAAGAAGCTGAAAATACAAGTTTCTGTGGTTACTGAGAGGGTCGACCCTAGAGGAAGTTGAGTCGACCCCAAGCCCAATACACAGTAAGTTGAGTCGACCCTAGTAAAGTTTGGGTCGACCCCAGCACGAGCAAGGGCATAACGGCTAGTTCTGCAGAAGTACCTTTTGACCTCCCAACAGCTAGTAAAGGCTAGTTTTTAAAATCTAACCAATAGGGGGTGACCAATAGATAAAGAAAAGTATTTAAAGTGACACTATTCATCAGAGGAATATACACTTTTGCAAAAAGATCAAAGCTCATTCAAGAAAGAAAAAGTCCTAACATTCTTCATTCAAGTGCTTCATTCAAAGAGCCAAAAGGAAGTGGTTGAGCAGATTCTGAGAGACATTAAGAGCTCCACCAATCCTTGAAGAGTGAAGAAATCTTAACAAAGAAGAGAAAAGTCTTATCAAAGCGATAACTATATTCTAAACTCTTCTTTGTAGTTCATAATTGTTATATTTGCTCATCTAGAAGTTTCAACTTTCTTCTTCTTAATCACCTTGTAAGGTTTGCTGGTGAGCCCGTAAAACCAACGGTGTAGGTTTGTTGGTGAACCCGTAAAACTAACGGTGAAGGTTTGTTGGTGAGCCCGTAAAACCAACATAGATTTTTGGTGATCCCGGAAAACCAAAGTATAAAGGTTTTTGGATTCTGAGCCCGGAAAACAATCCAACTGCAATCCGTGGGATTATAGTAAATTTCCAAGGGGACGCTTGGGAAGTGGACGTAGGTGCTTAGGAGAGCACCGAACCACTATACTTCTTGTGTGTTTGCTTTGTGTGTCTTTTTATTTCCACTACACGCACTTAATTAGTATTAACTAAGCGATTCAATCTCTTAATAATTTAATTGGAAAATCAAAAATTTAGAAGATCCAATTCACCCCCCCTCTTGGCTTGTCACTTTGGGCAACAGGAATGACCATCACCAAACCTATCCGCCACTCGGATCCAATCAATCACCATGGAGGAGGCTCCCTTGGGGTACATCCGCTTGGCACCAAGTACCAACCTCGCATAGGATATACCCTCCCAGGCTGCCTGCAGCTAAGCCCCCACTACTATAAGTCCAGGCGTGCGCCGTCCTCCTACTGCTATCATCCTACCAAGATGGTTCCTGATCACGAAACCAACCCCTCCAATCACACCATCCACTGACCTACTATGGTCGAAGTTTACTTTGAGATAGCCAAGGGGTGGGGTACCCAAGAAACAAGGGCAAACTGGGGCGCTGAAACATCATGAAGAGTACCCCAAGTGTCCTTAGCCATCCTAGAAGAAAACACATCGGCAGCCACCAAAACCTCCCTCGCATGTAACACTGCTCTATCCACCACCATCCTCGGTGACATCCTCCTCCCCTCAAACAGACCAGCATTCATGTCCAACCAAATATAGTAGGACAGGTATGCCATTAGAATCCCTGCCTCCGCAGACCAAGGGCTCCACATGGAATCTCTCAGCATGCGAGTTAGGTCATGCACCGAAACCACCGCGTCGGGAAGTGGGACCGGTGACCTCCTTCATATCTTTCGGGCTCTAGGGCACTGCACAAGAACATGCTCGATGGTCTCCTCAACATCTGCACAAGCCTCACAACACTGAGAGATCCGCATGCCACGTCGAACTAACAAACTCCTGGTCGGAAGGCAACCCCAAGCCACCTTCCAGATGAAGAGCGCCACACGGGGATGAATCCGCAACCTCCATATCCAGCCACCCTCAATCTGCCGATCTGGCTTCGTACTGAACATGGCGTGAAGATCTCTCGCTCGCACCCGCGACCGTCCCGTCGGCATCCATACTAGCCTGTCAGACTCCCCCCCGGTAGATACCAGTAGAGTCAAAACCAACTCTGCCAACTGCTCCCCAAAAGTCTTCCGAATCAGCACCTCCCACCAGCCAGCCCCCTCTGAGTCCAGTAAATTACTCACCCTACAGCCTGCTAATCTTGCCAAATCCACCATGGTGGGCATACAGCACATCTGCTGCTCGGTCACCCAACTGTCCTCCAGCACATCGATAGATCATCCGTCACCAATGGCCCATCTGATCTCCGGGAGCACCACCGCAGCTCTAGCGCACATCTTCCTCCAAACCGAAGAGTGGTGACGCCCAGCTCGCACACCTGGTACTAAGGCTCCATACTTGGCCCTCATCAACGAGGACCACATACTCTTCGGCTCTAACACAAATCTAACTGTATGTCTGGCCTCTAGGGCCTCCCGTCTCGCCACCAGGGACTGCACCCCCAGCCCTCCAGACCCGGTCGGCTGACACACAACCTCCCAAGCCACCAGATGGATGCCATCTCTACCACTGCGCCTCCCCCATATGAAACTCCTGAAGAGCTACTCAAAGGACCTCAAGACCACTACTGGAATGATGGCGTTAGAGAGTAAGTAGATAGGGACCGAAGTAAAAACTGATTGAACAAGAGTGATCCTACCCATCATAGAAAGTGTATGCACCTCCCACCCCTCCAATCTGCGTCTGATGCTAATCTCAAGAGCAGTGCAGTCCCTACTCCGAAGCCGCCGGCCGGAAATAGGGATCCCCAAGTATGTCATAGTACCCTCTTGCTCTCCCACCCCTAGAATCTCCAGTATAGAGTTTCTCACCAGCAAACTAGTCCTCGGGCTGAAACTAATAACTGAATTGGTCAGATTGACCCGCTATCCAGACACTGCACAATAATCTTGAAGAATCCGACCTATAATCCGGCCCGCCTGCCGAGACGACCTGACTAGAAGCAAACAATCATCAGCAAAAAACAAGTGAGAAATCGGGGGGGCCTCCGCCACCGGTCTGTAGGCCTCCAACTCCTGAGTGGCCACAACCTGCCTCAGGGATCTAGACAATACATCCGCACAGATAATGAACAGTAACAGAGAGAGGGGGCATCCCTGGCGCAGCCCTCCTGACGACACAAAGAACTAGGATGGCATGCCATTCACCAAAATAACAAAGGAAGGATCATGGATGCAGCCCATAACCCATCTGATCCATGTCTCATGAAAACCAAACCCCTGCATAGACTCCTGTAAAAAGTCCCACCTCATCCTGTCGTAGGCCCTCTCTATGTCAAGTTTGATCCCCATCAGACTCCTCCTCATCGGAGCCCTACCGAGATCAAACATAAACTCTTGGGCAATAAGTACATTGTCAGATATACTCCGCCCCTCCAGAAAAGTCCCCTGCTCCGGACTAATAAGTCTAGAGAGAACACCCCTCAACCTGATGGCGGGGATCTTCGTCGTAGCCTTGTACAGAGTCGTACAAAGGCTGATCGGGCAAAAATGATTCGGCTCTGTAGCGTCCTACTGCTTCGGTATCAAGGTGATGAAAGTCCTCTGCTAATCTGCCGCCAATCTGTCTAGTCTCCTTGACTAGACATAATTTGTTGACAATGATAATATTATACAGTTTTCAAACTTGCTGATTAATGCATTTTTTTTCTCCAAGTAAAGAAAGTTTATAGCTTCTGCGGGAAAATTTTAACCTTTGGATGATAAATTTGATGTCCCGAGAACTTTAGATAATACAAGTGGGTTTTATGTTGTCATAATGTTAGATATTAATAAATCTTAGAATGATATTTGTCACCATTGTAAGGGCAAGGAAACTGAAACTAATCTTATACTGGTTGAAAGGCATGGGTTCCAGTATCATTGATCTAGCCTAAACATGTCAAAAAATTATGATCTTATACCCATATACATATGCATATACATCATATTTGCATTTATGTGTATGTAAGTACACATACATGCATGAGATGACATACTTAGGAACCTTACATGCAAGGTAGATTGATAAGCCCATGGTAGAAATATTTGGTGGCATGCGATTCATTAGGTAGCAAGCCCCGTTCAAACTACTTTACTGCACTATAGAGATCCTATAAAGCGAATTTAACATTTTAATATGGAAGCAGATAGCAAGTGATGGTAGGGTCACCTCTACCTTTATGAAGAGCAAACCAAGGTAGTCTAGAGCCAAGCATCTTCAAAAAATTTGTATGTGTAATAAAAGTAAAGGGCTGCAACTCATTTGGTTCACTTAGAATCTCTATCAACAATACGGAAAAAGTAATAATAGAAGGTAAGAAAGTAGTACGTCTTCATCCATCTGGATAAAAACTTTGGAGAAGCTTAACATGAATGATAACAGCGGCCTCTATTTCATACTAGACCTATTCAGTCCTCCAAACTAGAGTCAGATTCTTTTATCGTTATAGAGATTGGTTTAACTACATATTTTGGATATCTAAATTGGGAGCGTGGGAGAGGATGTGGGTGAAGAGATGTGAAGCTACACGAAAATTTGGGGTATGGAAGTGTACGAAGCGAGCTTTCTAAGAGATTGCAAAGCAAGTGCAGCACCTTTTCTCAAAGATTCCATCCAGTAGGTATACATGGTAGAATGGATATAATATATGTAGTAGGAGGGTGTGCTCGGTATCGAAGTCAGCCAGGGCAGCTAGATGACATTTTTATCCACTTTCATTTCTTGTAATATCCTTGAATCCCTTCTAAATTAGGACTTGTGTTCCAGTCAAACTTAACAATGTGCAACAAGTGGAGTTTGACCGGCATTTTGAAACAACATGCTAACCCAACTGTGATTAAAATAACACCAACAGGTTTGCAGAATTGATATCATCATGTTGCTCGTTGAGGTCACTAATTGATACCTAGAGTGTCAAAATCAGATGTTGTGTAATAATGTAATGGGATATCCAGAAGATGCGCGCACCGGTGATCAAGGGCTTGATGTGCTACATCTTGCTCCTGGAGCCGTTCCAAATATGTATGATGTATTCTAACAGATCGAAAATAATATTATTCTCCTAGATCAGATTATAACACTTTGTTAATTATTTTAAATAAACAATACAAGACTAAATTTACAGTATTGAAGATGTTGACGACTTATAATACCACTATGCCTATTCTAGTTGTATCATATCTGATGCCACTGATGTGGGAGCCTCATAACCCTTTTACAATGAATTTTATTGCTAAAATCTTCAAAAGCAAATGACATATTACTGCCTTGATCTTCAAGTTTTCTATACTTTGATATGCAGGTAAATTCCAACTGGGGAAAATCATTTGTCAGGAACATAAAACACAATGAAGCTCTACATGAATCTTTTTGTCATTTTATTTGTGACGAAGAACTTTAATACGTATAGGTAAGAGTGAAATACAAGGATATACATCCCATGCACAAAACCAATCTTCAAGATTTATTTCTAATCCTATCAAGTCCAAAGGGACCAAGATTTTATCAATAACAGGGAGATGTGCAGAGACCTAAATGGATTAAAATGACATGGTGAATTGGTTAAACAATATAGAAAAAAAAAACTATTATGGGAATAAAGATGAACAGGCAAATGTATAGGAGGTTTGCTTAGGTAGAAAGTTAAAGGTTGCTAGAAGCTTTTCTTCCTACATCTGAACCTGGACAAATTATATACTTGCCTTGAAGTCTCTGGAAATTTATGTTAGAGAACATGACTTTAAAATTTCTAGAAGCAGCAATACATTGAATAGTAGTGAAATGTGATAACATCATACAAAATATCCTAAGAGATCTTTCAAGGTTATCTCATTGGACTTCTACATTTACATCAATAAAGAGGTATGTAGCAGCTGATCATCAAGCAAGATACAAATGACTAATAGATGAGACTGCATGATAAATGTGACTCGTTAAGATCTTCAAACAAGTACTTGACAAGATTATATAGTCTGTGCTGAAACTTATTTTGCATCTTTTCTTTTCATCACATAAGTGCACCTTTGTCTCTTGCAAACTTATCATGCATGAGAAAGTATCTCCTGTACTCAACTTTGACAACCTAATCCATTTCTTTACTATATTGAATAATCTCATTACTATCCGATTGAACTATTCATAAAAATGGTCAATCATGTAGTTCTCTAACAAACATTTGTTTTAAACAATAGTATTAGGAAAATTGTTAAGTTTCTTATGTAGATATCATCCATGTTTTCCTTTATTCATTATCATATCATTTACCTAACGATAGTAATAACCGATGATAACAGGTGTGGCCATTGGAGCTGGATGGCAAGCATTGGTTGCATATGCGAACATTGCTTGTTATTATATATTTGGCATTCCCCTAGGCCTTATAATGGGTTATAAGCTTGACATGGGTGTTCGGGTAAATACTCTTCTCTTGCTCCTACTGTTGCAACTGGCTATTAGCTCACAATCGGTAGCAGTAGATTTCAAGACTTGAACGTATTAGCTTCCTCCATTATTGGGCCTCTAGCTCAAACAGTATGTAACATGAAAGAAACTAATGATTGTTACCTCAAAGAATTTCCAATTTATACCTTATCGACATCACTCTAACTGTGAGGCATATCCCAGTATTTTCTTATTTTTGCTTTTGATTAACTTTAATTTCAGGGAATTTGGTTTGGAATGTTATCAGGCACTATCGTACAAACACTAATCCTATTCTGGATGACATATCGGACAAATTGGAACAAAGAGGTACATAGCTTACATAATTTTTTGTACTATCAATACTGGTGTTCTTTAATATTTTGTCAAAAAATATATAAATTGAGATCTTATCTAGTAGCAGATCCAGTAGTAAGAGAACAAACAACACATTAATTTTATTCAAAGGTAGATGATTCAGTTTGGCCCTCTAAGTCAGCATGCAATGTCTGGTTTCTCACACAATACAAAGTAATCATCAAGTTGTTCTATTTATGTTGATATTTCATTATCAATTCACATCGATATATCAGGTTCTGTAGAATCTCATGTTTACCAGATATATGTATCATCAAAAATGATATTGCATTGCAGGCTTCAATAGCTGAGGAAAGGATAAGAAGATGGGGTGGAGAACCAGAAGTAAAGACAATGCTCTAGAGGATTGAAATAAAGGGCAAATAAGGCACATGAGTGGCCTTCAGGAATTCTCTTTAAAATTTTAGTTTATTTTTTTGAGTAGCAAACAATGTGTAACAAACATTTCGTTCACTGATCTGATTCTTACAAAAGGAACAACTTCTTTTTGGACTTCATCTCCTCCTTATACAAGCAGAAAATAGGCAAATATGTTCATAAATAACTTTCACGCTTTATATACATACATATATGTACGTATATATGCATATGTATATGCATGTTTTATATATATATATATATATATATGTATGTATGAATGTATGTATGTATATGTATATGTAGATATATAAATAAATACTTACATACACACACACATACATATACATACATACATTCATACATACATACATACATATATATATATATATATATATATATATATATATATATATATATGAACATACATACATACACACATATATACATATACACATATATACATGCAAGCATATACATATACATATACATACATATACATATAAATAAACACACATACATATATACAGACATACATAAACATATACATATACATACATATACATATACATACATAGATAGATATATACATACATAGATATATACATACATAGATATACATATATACATGCATATATACATATATACATGCATATATATGTACACACATATACATACATATATACATTGTTGACTCATGGATTGATTTTGATGATTACAAAATATTCGAATAGGTTACGAATGATTGTACGTTGTAGAGCAGTTTAAGTTGTTTTTCAGGGAAGTCTTAGAAGATTGAATGTTTAGGAAAGTATGGAAAAGTTTTAAAAACTAAATTTTCAAGTTAGAGACAAGTTTGAAGAAGTTTGGAGGCTGCTAAAGCACAAAAACGGATTCTAGTTGGCTAAGAGTCGATTTCAATGTGTTCACCAGACGAAATGATGAAGAGTTAACACTTTGATCACCCAGAGTCAACCCAGGGTCTAGGAGTCAACCTCCAGGTCAACTCTAGCACTTTGGAGATAAGCAGAACACCTGGCACAGACAAGGAGTCGATGTGCAGGTCGGCTCCTTACATGCCATAGGAGAGAAATAGAGAGATAAAATTTCTGGTCTCTTTAGGAGTCAACCTTGAGATCGATCCCTAGAGCAGGAGTCGACCTGCAAGTCACCCCTCTACTCCAACAGTGTAACGGCTAGTTTTTTAGCAAGAAAGATGTGCATTTAGTAGCTTCTAACCACTCTCTAATGATCATCAATGACTAGTAATCACTCTCTAGCAACTTCTCTTTGTAAATAGGCTTCCAAAGGTGCAAAATAAGGAGAATTAAGAGAGAAATCATTCAAAGCAAGAAGAGCATTCATTGAGTGAGAGGCATTCAATGCAACTTTAACAATTACTTCAAGAGCATTCATTGAGCATTCCTGACTGAAGTGCACACCAAAAGGCTTCTTCTGACGATTCTAAAGAGCTTTAATGGGTTTTATTTCTCCTTATTAAGGAGTTTTTATTGTATTCATTATATATTCACTCTTTTATTATTGTATCTCTTTCTATTTGTGGGGATAAGTTTTGGTTGTGCTGAAACTTAGAAAAGGTTGATCCATACCTGAAAAAAGAGTGTGTATGGTTTTCTTATGCCCGAGAAATAAGTGATAGTTTGGAAAGAGCTAGGTTATTTGGTAGGTGATATCGAATGTTGTAGTCATTTGCAGACATTTAGTGGACTAGAATTCCTAAGTAGGGAGCTTGAGGAATGGATGTAGATGTTAGGTCTTGCATTTGTGGTGTTTTGATTATTTTCATTATGTATTTCATTTATTATTTTGATTATCATTTATTCTATTCATTGCAGATCACATTCACATTAAAAAGTTATTATTCTATTGCACTTATAGTTCATAAATTTTTGAAAAGCCCAATTCATCTCTCCTCTAAGGTTGTATGGTTGGGCAATAAGTGGTATCGGAGTTTGGTACTCTAATCCCACGTTGACCTAACCGTCAAAAGTAAAAGATCTATAACATCCCTAATTAGATCCTCTCTGGCCGAGGGACAGTGCACTAATAACCTCCTCTCTTGAATAGCCAAACTACACTTATTGGAAAGCACGTGTGAAAATCTTTATTCAAGCACTCGATTATGATATATAGAGTATCATAATTAATGGACCACACACACCTACTAAGTTGATTAATGGTGTGCACACTCCCAAGTTTGAAGGTGAATGGGATTAGTTTGATAAAAAAATGGCTCAGCTCAATGCTAAAGCTATGAATATCTTGTATTATTCTTTGGATGCTAATGAATTTAATAGAATTTCAACTTATAGTTCTGCAAAAGAGATTTGGCATAGACTGGAGGTAACTCAAGAAGGCACTAACCAAGTTGAAGAATCTAAAATTAACATGCTTGTACATAAAAATGAACTCTTTAAAATGAAATCTAATGAGTCAATTTCTAAAATATTTACATATTTTACTGATATTATTAATGATCTTAAAAGTCTTGGCAAATCTTACTATAACAGTGATCTTATGGTACTTAGGTTATTACAAAGATTATGGAAGACGAAGGTCGTGGTGATCCAGGAAGCAAAGGATTTTAACACTTTGCCATTGGAGGAGCTCCCTGGCTCGCTGATGATGCACAAGTTAACCATGAAGAAGAAGCAAAGAAGAAGACTATTGCTCTCAAGTCTACAGAGCAAGAAGAAGACGAAATGAATCAATTGAAAATGGTGATGATGATAAAGAATTGGCTCTAATCACCAGAAAATTTAAAAGATTCATAAGGAGAGGAAGACAAGAAATGAGAAAGAGGCCTATGGCTAAAAGGGAAGCCTAGCAAAGAGAAGGAGGAGTAGTCATTTGTGTCCTATAAATGCAAGAAGCCTGGTCACTTTAAAGCGGACTGCCCACTACTCAAGCAAGTTCCCAAGAAGTCAAGGAAGAAGGCAATGATAGCTACATGGAGTGATAGCGATGATTCTAAATATATTAATGATTTTACTTTTGATGATTTATTAAATTAATTAAAGAAGCTAGGACTAAAAAATAAAGATCTGAAAATAAAAAAATCAATGTTTGACAAATGAAAAGATAGAAATTTCAAAAGAAAAGATATTGTTAATAAAAGAAAAATAGAACTTAAAGAAAGAAGTAGATAGGTTTAAACCAATTATGAAAAAAATTATTTTTAAGTTTGGAAAAGCTACAAATTGTCACGCCCCGGACCCGGATCCATGACACGGCCGTGCTATTGCCGACTATCGCCCACAGTAGCACGCAGCCTCATACAGGGGTAACAGGTAGCCAAAAGGATTCAAACTTATATATATATATTAAAAGTTTGCAGTACAACCTTCAAGTTTGAAACCAAAAAAAATACAGAGCTTCTATGCTATTCAAATGTACAAAAGTATATAAGCTTCTCCAAAAATACGAAGCTCTGTAACAAAATAAAAACATATCTGATGGCGATCACTGATGAGGATCTGAAAGAAAACGAAGCATAAACAGATGTGAGCTACACGGCTCAGTAAGTAATCCTGCATAATCCTACCGGATCAACCAGTAGGCTAAACATGTAAATCAGGGTTTGAGAAGCTGACATGCATGTTTATCTAATAATCATCATGGCATAACATGTAAGCAAATTAAACAAAGCAGTAGTGCAAATCACAAAAATTTTCATAATATATGCATATCAAACCGTGCCCCCGGCATGCCGTGGTCTTTTTTCTCTCGGATGCTACTACGAAGTCAGACTCGACCACTGGCGGGGCCAGCTCAGTTACTATTCAGCCACTGGCGGGGCAGGCTCAGTTACTATTCAGCCACTGGCGGGGCAAGCTCAGTTACTATTTAGCCACTGGCGGGGCAGGCCCAATTCCAATTCAGCCACTGGCGGGGCAGGCTCAGTTACTATTCAGCCACTGGCGGGGCAGCTCAGTTACTATTCAGCCACTGGCGGGGCAAGCTCAGTTACAATTCAGCCACTGGCGGCTCAGTCATTCTCAGTAGCATCTTTGAGCCCATTATAGTGCCTCTGGGCTAGCTAAGACTTTATAAACTTACATGCATGATTAAAATATCAGTATCATCATGTTGCATACATAGCCATAGCTTCTGGGATCATGCAAGTTACTTATGCATTGTAACATATCATGCATGAAACATATATACTTAAAATAAATGCGTAGGAAACATTAATGACATGATCCATAACAGGATTAGGACAGGTTACTTACATTCTTCACTAATCATGCATACAATTCAAATTGTATAAAAAAATACTGGTTCATCTTATAAAACGTAATACAAGATCTACGATAGGATTAAGACAGATTACTTACAGCAAATTCGTTATCCAAGGTCTTGGTGGCAAATCGTTGATTCCTAAAACCACATTATAGGAATCATATTATTCTCTATTTATTATAGAATTTGGTTTATCTTATCATGGACTTGCTTGGGTCCCAACCAAGGATCTTAGCCCATTTTAATTTAGCCAATTTGAAGCCCTTGGTGTTCATTTAAAGCCATTTGGGTCCATATGGTTAATTGGGCTTTTTAATGACAGGGTTGGGCCTGATTTAAAACTAAGTCCAGCCTCTTTCAGCCAATTAGGCCCTCTGCCAATTTAATTAGCTTGGACTGGGCCTGATTTACAATTAATTGGGCCTGCTGGGATTACTATTGCATAAATGGGGGTTCAGGCCCAGCTCAATTGGGTTTAATTTAACCCATTTCATTCAATTGGGCTTGGTTCAGTTCCTATTGGGTTTGGATTTAGCCCAATCTACTTAATTCGGGTTCAATCAGGCTTGATTGGGTTCAGACTCAACACCAATTAGGCTTAATTGACCCGTTTAACTCGATTGGGCTGGAATCAATCCCTCATCGGACTCACCCAAATCGAATTAAAGGATTTAGGCCTAACGGGTTTCGGATCCGGACTCGGATCCGACCCGCTAGGCAGACCCGTTAAGGGCCTTTTCCAGGGGGTTCCAGAGGCTTCCGCCTCTTTCGCGCGCCCCTCTCCCTTCTTCGGCCTCCTCCGCCTCCGGTCCCTCCCGCTCTGGCCGAAGCCCCTTCCCGGCCTCCTCCGCCTCCAATCCCTCCCGCTCTGGCCGAAGCCCCTTCCCGACCGTCTTCTCTCCTTCGCGGACGACCGGGGGATGCAATGCCCCCCGATCCACCGGCCGAAAAAGGGTGCTCCTCCCTCGGGCAACGGCGGCGGGAGGCCGGCCCCTTCTTCCCTTCTCCGAAGTGTTGCCGGAGAAGAGGGGGGAAGGGCCGGGAGGTGAGATCGAGGCCGGACCTCCTCCGAGGGGGTCTTCACCGGCTCCGACCACGGCTAGGTAAGGCCGTGGCCCGAGGTAAGTATTTTAATATTTTTTTTTTTGTCTTTCTTCTTCTTCTGTTTCCCTCTTCCCCCTTTCTCCTTTTTCTTGTGGGGGTCTCGCCACCACCTCTCGGCCGGCGGAGAGGTGGGGCTCGGCTGGGGCTGGCGGCCTTGAGGCCGCGTTGTCGCCGGCACGGCAGACCCGGCGGCCCTTGGCTGCCCCTCAGCCCTAGGGCAGCCATGGCCGGGGCCTGTCACCCGCAGGCTGAGTCCGGCTGGGCTCGGCCCGGGTGGCGTTGGGCTCGGCTTGGACCGTTCTCAGGCCGGCCCGCGGCCTGTTGGTCCGGCCCGCAGCCCGTGGGTCCGGCCCGCAGCCCTCCTCCTGTTTTTCTCTCCCGTGCCGGTCTCCTCCTCTCTGTGCCAGTCTCCTCCCCTCTGTTTCATCAGTGAAACAGAGGGGAGAATACCCCACAGAGGGGTACCTCCACTCTGTCCTTGCCTAGAGACCCACTTACAGAGCCTTACCTTGATTCGGTTGACTGGAGTTGGGCAGTATCTCCTTCTCGGCAACTCCCTCCTTCCTCTCCTAGGGCTGCAGGGTCCCTTCCGCCTCCAGCTCCATGGCTTGGCTCTCTGGTGCAGTAGATCCAGAGGGTTAGAGGTTTAGGGAGGGTACATTCAATTCGGGGTTAGCAAATCTTAGGGGTTTTAAATACAGGGCTTATGACTTGACCCCAAAGGAGAGGTGGCGTTCTCTCCTTCCTCACTGCTCCGGAAGCCACCAGCTGCCCCTCCTCCTCAGGCCAGCTCACAGCTCAGTTGCCGAGGGGGAGGAGGTGGCGGGCTCCTGTTTTGCATGCCGGTGGGGGTTTCTCCGTTGGCCATCTGGTGGTCTTGTCTTTTCAGCCCTCAGGCGGGAGATTATGGCCATCTTGGGCCAGTTAACCCCTCCCTGGCCCAATACTATTCAACTGGGCCCTACAGTATTGGGCCCGGTCTGTATTGGGCCCGGACATTACATCCTTCCCCCCTTAAATAAATTTCGTCCTCGAAATTAAGCATACCTTGGTTCTCGAAGAGCTGAGGGTAACATTGTCGCATCTCTTCTTCCAATTCCCAGGTGGCTTCCCTTTCAGTGTGATTGGTCCACTGGACCTTAACGTAGGGAATGGTGCGCCTTCGGAGGATCTGCTCTTTTCTGTCGACGATGCGCAGGGGAGCCTCCTCATAGGTTAAATCTCTATTTAATTGCAGAGGCTCATGTGGCACCACATGGCTGGGATCCGAGATGTACCTCCGCAGTAGTGAGATATGGAAGACGTCGTGTACGCCCGATAGCTCCGGGGGTAGGGCCAATTTGTAGGCAACCTTGCCTATCCTGGCAAGAATCTCGAATGGGCCGATGTAGCGAGGACTTAGCTTGCCGTGTCTTCCGAATCGGGTGATACCCTTCGATGGAGAAATTTTTAGGAAGACAAAGTTCCCCTCCAAAAATTCCAAGGCCCTTCTTCCTCTATCAGCCCATCTTTTCTGTCTGTCTTGGGCAGCCTGAAGCCTTTGCTTAATTAGTAGTACCTTGTCTCTGGTGTGCTGGACCAGTTCGGGGCCTAGCATTTTTCGCTCCCCGACATCATCCCAGTGTAAGGGGGATCGGCATTTTCTCCCATAGAGAGCTTCGTATGGGGCCATCTGGATACTGGAATGGTAACTATTGTTATAAGCAAATTCCACCAGTGGTATATGACTATCCCAATTTCCACCTAGGTCCACAGTGCAAGCCCTCAACATGTCTTCCAGAGTTTGGATTGTCCGCTCTGACTGGCCGTCAGTCTGGGGGTGGTATGCTGTACTGAGCCTCAGCCCGGTGCCCATGGCCTTCTGAAAGTTTTCCCAGAATCTGGACACGAATCGGGGGTCACGATCAGAAATGATACTCACTGGTACTCCGTGCAGGCGTACAATCTCGTCGATGTATAATTGGGCCAGCTTGTCTAAAGGAGTACCAATTCTGAATGGTAGAAAATGAGCCGATTTTGTGAGGCGATCAACAATCACCCACACTGCATCATTCTTTCTCACCGTTTTGGGGAGTCCTGTAACAAAATTCATCGTGATGTGCTCCCACTTCCATTCAGGAATTTCTATTGGTTCCAGCAACCCTGCTGGCCTCTGGTGCTCTGCTTTTACTAGTTGACAGGTCAAGCATTGGGCCACAAACTCAGCTATCTCTCTCTTCATCCCCTTCCACCAGTAACGTTCCCGAAGGTCCCGGTACATTTTAGTACTGCCTGGGTGAATAGAGAAACGGGATTGGTGGGCCTCTTCCATGATTTCCCTTCTTAGGTCAACATTTGCCGGTACACACAGTCGGTGGCCAAACCTTAGAGTGCCATCTGGGTGCATTTGGAGCTCGGGTCGCAACCCTTTCTCCACTTCATCCTTGAGCTGGCAGATGTGCTCATCAGACTGCTGGGCAACCTTTATTCTGTCGATCAAGGTTGGTTGTATACTCAAAGCGGCCAGCAAACTTCTTGTAGTTCGGGTAACCACCTCAACCTGCAGTTTATCGAGATCCCCCTGAATCTGTGGTTGAGTGGTGAGTAATGCGGCGGAGCCCACTACTGATTTCCTGCTTAGGGCATCAGCCACCACGTTGGCCTTCCCTGGGTGGTACTTAATGCTCAGGTCATAATCCTTCAGGAGTTCCAACCACCTTCTTTGCCTCATATTCAATTCCTTCTGGGTGAATATATACTTTAGGCTCTTGTGGTCGGTGTACACTTCACAGTGTTCGCCATACAAATAATGTCTCCAAAGTTTCAAGGCGAACACTACCGCGGCCAACTCCAGGTCATGTGTCGGGTAGTTCTGTTCATTGGGTTTCAGCTGTCTCGAGGCATAGGCTACCACCTTGCCATCTTGCATCAGCACACAGCCTAGCCCGTTCTTGGAAGCATCACTGTAGATGGTAAATTCTCCAGTTAAGGACGGCAATGTTAAAATTGGGGCAGAAACTAACCTTTGTTTAAGCTCCTGGAAGCTCCTCTCACACTTGCCGTCCCAGATAAACTTGGCCCGTTTCTTAGTCAAATGGGTCAAGGGAGTAGCTATTTTGGAGAACCCTTCCACAAATCGCCGGTAATACTCGGCTAATCCCAAAAAGCTTCTTATTTCCTTGGCGTTGGTAGGACGAGGCCAATCCACCACCGCTTCTATTTTCTTGGGGTCCACTGACACTCCTTCCTTGGAGATTATGTGGCCGAGAAATGCCACACTGTCCAGCCAGAACTCACATTTGTTCAGCTTGGCGTACAGCCTTTTCTCTCGAAGGATTTGTAGCACCACCCTCAAATGGTCTTCATGTTCCTTCCGGCTCTTTGAGTATATCAAAATGTCATCGATGAAAACTATCACGAACTGATCCAAATATTGTTTAAAGACTCTGTTCATTAAGTCCATAAATGCAGCCGGGGCATTGGTCAGTCCAAAAGGCATAACCAGAAATTCATAATGCCCATACCTGGTTCGAAATGCAGTTTTTGGCACATCCTCAGATTTGATCTTCAGCTGATGGTAACCCGACCTCAAATCTATCTTGGAGAAGACTTGGGCGCCTTGCAGCTGATCAAACAGGTCATCGATCCGGGGTAGGGGATATTTGTTCTTTATGGTTATCTTGTTCAATTCCCGGTAATCGATGCATAGCCGCATACTCCCGTCTTTCTTTTTCACAAACAGGACAGGAGCTCCCCATGGCGACGCACTGGGCTGGATGAACTTTTTATCCAGGAGTTCTTGTAGTTGTACCTTCAATTCCCTTAACTCAGCAGGGGCCATCCGATAAGGAGCCTTGGAGACTGGCCCCTCTCCTGGTGCGAGGTCGATAGTGAATTCGATTTCTCGGTCTGGGGGTAATCCTGGTAATTCCTCCGGGAAGACATCCGGATATTCTCTGACTACTGGAATATCTTCCAGTTTGGTCTCTTTCTGGGTATCCATTACACAGGCCAGATAGGCCATACACCCTTTTCTCAGAGCCTTTCCAGCTTTCAAGGCTGAAATAAAGTGTAGTGTAGGAGCACCTTGAAGGGGTATATCGCCCTGAAAGAAAAATTCTTGCTCCCCAGGTATCCGAAATACCACCCTCTTGTGGTAACAATCAATGTGGGCGTGATACTGTGACATCCAGTCCATGCTCAAGATAATATCAAAGTCTTGCATGTCAAGCTGTAAAAGATTTGTCTCTAATTCTTTTTCCCCTATCTGAATTATGCAATCTTTATATTTAGTGTCAACAATTGCGGTTTTCTGAAGGGGTGTAGCAACATGCCATGGTTCCACTAATTTCTCAGATGTGCTAAGTAATTGTCTGGAAAAGCTAACTGACACGAAAGAATGCGTAGAACCAGAATCAAATAGAATGAGGGCAGGAACCGAGTTGACCAGAAGTGTACCTGTCACCACCTGATCGCTAGCACTGGCATCCTGTCGAGTCAGTGCGAAAACTCGAGGGTTACCCCTCGATCTCTGGTCCTCTGGTGCAGTATGTCCGGGCTCGTCCTTCTTTCGGCTAGGGCAGTTGCGGGCGATGTGTCCTGTCTGCCCGCAAGAATAACAAGCTCCGGTCTTCTTCATGCAGGTACCCTTGTGGTTTCCGCCACAGGTGGGGCAGCCTCTGCTCTGTCTCTTCTTGGGCACAGACCCCTTGCTGCCTCCAGACCCACTACTCGGTGCTCCCAATGACCGGGTCCTCTTCAGGTCCTCCCTCTCTCTCCCGGATCGTATCAGGTCAGCCTCAACCTTCAAGGCTCGGTCCAGTACATCCTTGTAGCTTGAGAATAGATGGGAGGATATTCGGGACCGAATCCCGTACCTCAATCCCTGTTCAAACCGGTTCACCTTACTTCTCTCATCCTCCATGAACTGGGGGCAAAATCGTCCCAGTTCGTTAAATTTATTGGCGTACTCCAGAACGGACATCTGGTCAGTCTGGGTCAGCGTCAAAAACTCATTCTGCTTCGCCAGGTGAACTGAGTCCGGAAAGTATTGATTGTAAAACATCCTCTTAAAGTCCCTCCAGGTGAGTCCGTCAACGGCATAAGCCGTCTCCATGGCCGTCCACCAGTATTCAGCGTTTCCTGTCAGCATAGAGGTCGCCAGTCGGACTGTCACCTCATCAGGAAAGTGGAGGGCTCGGAACATCTTCTCCATCTCCCGGATCCATGTTTCTGCCGCCATGGGGTCAGACCCACCCTCAAAGGTCGGGGGGTTCAGTCGGCGGAACCTCTCATAGTAGGAGTCTGCTGATGGCATAGCGGCCAGCTGCATCATCTGCTGCTGTTGCAGCACTTGTGCCATAAGCTGATACACTCCGGCTAGGCCTGCCTGACCCGCTGCAGACCGTGGGGTATCCGGGGAAGCTGACCGCTCGCTGGGCTCCGGGGAGGGTGGTCTCCGGTCGTCGTCCATATCTTCCTAATGATCGCCTAGCAGTCAAAAATTTTAAAGTGAGATTATGATAAACTAGCATATTATAACATTTTCTATGACGGTGACATTCTTAACTACCCCTTTCCTTAGGCATTTTATGGTTATTCTATTGTTTAACCTAAGGCTCTGATACCACTAGATGTCACGCCCCGGACCCGGATCCATGACACGGCCGTGCTATTGCCGACTATCGCCCACAGTAGCACGCAGCCTCATACAGGGGTAACAGGTAGCCAAAAGGATTCAAACTTATATATATATATTAAAAGTTTGCAGTACAACCTTCAAGTTTGAAACCAAAAAAAATACAGAGCTTCTATGCTATTCAAATGTACAAAAGTATATAAGCTTCTCCAAAAATACGAAGCTCTGTAACAAAATAAAAACATATCTGATGGCGATCACTGATGAGGATCTGAAAGAAAACGAAGCATAAACAGATGTGAGCTACACGGCTCAGTAAGTAATCCTGCATAATCCTACCGGATCAACCAGTAGGCTAAACATGTAAATCAGGGTTTGAGAAGCTGACATGCATGTTTATCTAATAATCATCATGGCATAACATGTAAGCAAATTAAACAAAGCAGTAGTGCAAATCACAAAAGTTTTCATAATATATGCATATCAAACCGTGCCCCCGGCATGCCGTGGTCTTTTTTCTCTCGGATGCTACTGCAAAAAGTCAGACTCGACCACTGGCGGGGCCAGCTCAGTTACTATTCAGCCACTGGCGGGGCAGGCTCAGTTACTATTCAGCCACTGGCGGGGCAAGCTCAGTTACTATTCAGCCACTGGCGGGGCAGGCCCAATTCCAATTCAGCCACTGGCGGGGCAGGCTCAGTTACTATTCAGCCACTGGCGGGGCAGCTCAGTTACTATTCAGCCACTGGCGGGGCAAGCTCAGTTACTATTCAGCCACTGGCGGCTCAGTCATTCTCAGTAGCATCTTTGAGCCCATTATAGTGCCTCTGGGCTAGCTAAGACTTTATAAACTTACATGCATGATTAAAATATCAGTATCATCATGTTGCATACATAGCCATAGCTTCTGGGATCATGCAAGTTACTTATGCATTGTAACATATCATGCATGAAACATATATACTTAAAATAAATGCGTAGGAAACATTAATGACATGATCCATAACAGGATTAGGACAGGTTACTTACATTCTTCACTAATCATGCATACAATTCAAATTGTATAAAAAAACACTGGTTCATCTTATAAAACGTAATACAAGATCTACGATAGGATTAAGACAGATTACTTACAGCAAATTCGTTATCCAAGGTCTTGGTGGCAAATCGTTGATTCCTAAAACCACATTATAGGAATCATATTATTCTCTATTTATTATAGAATTTGGTTCATCTTATCATGGACTTGCTTGGGTCCCAACCAAGGATCTTAGCCCATTTTAATTTAGCCAATTTGAAGCCCTTGGTGTTCATTTAAAGCCATTTGGGTCCATATGGTTAATTGGGCTTTTTAATGACAGGGTTGGGCCTGATTTAAAACTAAGTCCAGCCTCTTTCAGCCAATTAGGCCCTCTGCCAATTTAATTAGCTTGGACTAGGCCTGATTTACAATTAATTGGGCCTGCTGGGATTACTATTGCATAAATGGGGGTTCAGGCCCAGCTCAATTGGGTTTAATTTAACCCATTTCATTCAATTGGGCTCGGTTCAGTTCCTATTGGGTTTGGATTTAGCCCAATCTACTTAATTCGGGTTCAATCAGGCTTGATTGGGTTCAGACTCAACACCAATTAGGCTTAATTGACCCGTTTAACTCGATTGGGCTGGAATCAATCCCTCATCGGACTCACCCAAATCGAATTAAAGGATTTAGGCCTAACGGGTTTCAGATCCGGACTCGGATCCGATCCGCTAGGCATACCCGTTAAGGGCCTTTTCCAGGGGGTTCCAGAGGCTTCCGCCTCTTTCGCGCGCCCCTCTCCCTTCTTCGGCCTCCTCCGCCTCCGGTCCCTCCCGCTCTGGCCGAAGCCCCTTCCCGGCCTCCTCCGCCTCCAATCCCTCCCGCTCTGGCCGAAGCCCCTTTCCGACCGTCTTCTCTCCTTCACGGACGACCGGGGGATGCAACGCCCCCCGATCCACCGGCCGAAAAAGGGTGCTCCTCCCTCGGGCAACGGCGGCGGGAGGCCGGCCCCTTCTTCCCTTCTCCGAAGTGTTGCCGGAGAAGAGGGGGGAAGGGCCGGGAGGTGAGATCGAGGCCGGACCTCCTCCGGGGGGGTCTTCACCGGCTCCGACCACGGCTAGGTAAGGCCGTGGCCCGAGGTAAGTATTTTAATATTTTTTTTTTGTCTTTCTTCTTCTTCTGTTTCCCTCTTCCCCCTTTTTCCTTTTTCTTGTGGGGGTCTCGCCACCACCTCTCGGCCGGCGGAGAGGTGGGGCTCGGCTGGGGCTGGCGGCCTTGAGGCCGCGTTGGTCGCCGGCACGGCAGACCCGACGGCCCTTGGCTGCCCCTCAGCCCTAGGGCAGCCATGGCCGGGGCCTGTCACCCGCAGGCCGAGTCCGGCTGGGCTCGGCCCGGGTGGCGTTGGGCTCGGCTTGGGCCGTTCTCAGGCCGGCCCGCGGCCTGTTGGTCCGGCCCGCAGCCCGTGGGTCCGGCCCACGGCCCTCCTCCTGTTTTTCTCTCCCGTGCCGGTCTCCTCCTCTCTGTGCCAGTCTCCTCCCCTCTGTTTCATCAGTGAAACAGAGGGGAGAATACCCCACAGAGGGGTACCTCCACTCTGTCCTTGCCTAGAGACCCACTTACAGAGCCTTACCTTGATTCGGTTGACTGGAGTTGGGCAGTATCTCCTTCTCGGCAACTCCCTCCTTCCTCTCCTAGGGCTGCAGGGTCCCTTCCGCCTCCAGCTCCAAGGCTTGGCTCTCTGGTGCAGTAGATCCAGAGGGTTAGAGGTTTAGGGAGGGTACATTCAATTCGGGGTTAGCAAATCTTAGGGGTTTTAAATACAGGGCTTATGACTTGACCCCAAAGGAGAGGTGGCGTTCTCTCCTTCCTCACTGCTCCGGGAGCCACCAGCTGCCCCTCCTCCTCAGGCCAGCTCACAGCTCAGTTGCCGAGGGGGAGGAGGTGGCGGGCTCCTGTTTTGCATGCCGGTGGGGGTTTCTCCGTTGGCCATCTGGTGGTCTTGTCTTTTCAGCCCTCAGGCGGGAGATTATGGCCATCTTGGGCCAGTTAACCCCTCCCTGGCCCAATACTATTCAACTGGGCCCTACAGTATTGGGCCCGGTCTGTATTGGGCCCGGACATTACATCAAGCAAGTTCCCAAGAAGTCAAGGAAGAAGGCAATGATAGCTACATGGAGTGATAGCGATGATTCTAAATATATTAATGATTTTACTTTTGATGATTTATTAAATTAATTAAAGAAGCTAGGACTAAAAAATAAAGATCTGAAAATAAAAAAATCAATGTTTGACAAATGAAAAGATAGAAATTTCAAAAGAAAAGATATTGTTAATAAAAGAAAAATAGAACTTAAAGAAAGAAGTAGATAGGTTTAAACCAATTATGAAAAAAATTATTTTTAAGTTTGGAAAAGCTACAAATGATCTTAGATAATCAAAGAGCGGTGTATAACAAAGCCGGTCTTGGTTATAACCCACATAAAACCCAATTTCTTTTGAAAAACACCTTCGTTAAACTTTGCAATAATAATTTGCCAAATGTTGCTTATTTCAGCTATGGTAGATTAGGTCATAAATCCTTTGCATGCAATTCTAAAATACATGGTAATACTATTGTAAAGAAATTTTGGGTTCTTAATGAAGCCATACTATTGATGGATCTCAATTCATCACTCTTGAGGCAAAAGATGGAGGGATGGTCATCTTTCGTGATAACAATAAAGGAAAGATCATTGAAATTAATAATATTGGTATCACCCCCTCTATTTTTATTGAAAATATTTTATTAGTAGATGATCTTAAACATAATTTACTTAGCATTAGTCAGTTTTGTGATAAACATTTTATGGTTGTATTTGAATCTTCTATATGCATTGTTTCATGATTTTCAAATTCAGGTGGTTGTTCCACATAAACTTTTTTAGTAATAAAACCATTTAGAAAGGCACTTTAAACATTTATTTAAAATATTTTGAAATTTGTGTACCAAGCAAATGCAAGAAATAATTTGATAGCTTCCAATCTTACTACAGGAGCAAAAGTTTCATCAAAATCAATGTCTTCTTCTTAGTTATACCCTTTAGAAAGCAATCCAGCTTTATTTCTTATTACATTCCCATCATCATTTAGTTTTTTCTATAAAACTATTTTGTTCCTATTATTGGATAATTCTTTGGTCTACTTACAAGTTCTCAAATATTATTTCTTTCAAATTGGTTAAGTTCTTCTTTGTTGACCCTGTATTTGATTTTGATAAACACAAAACACTTGAGTATATATATCTTGTTGTACTAATAAATTTGATTAAGTGTTTCAGAAAAAATATCATAAAAATTCATCATGACAAATCTCAAGAAGTTTAAAGTTGAATTGAAAGAGTTCTGATTCTCAAAGTGCCTTGGAACAGTCCTTGAGTCGACCCATGAAAGTTTTGAGTCGACTCTGCACGAAAAATTCTCAAATGGCACACTTGGCATGCTCACAAGTCGACTCCCTCAGTAAAAGACAGAAACACAATTTCAGAAGAACAGTTCATGAGTCAACTCCCGCAGTTCATGAGTCGACTCCCCCAGAAAAAGACATAAACATCTTTTAGATGAACAATAGATGAGCCGACTCCAACAATCCATGAGTCGACTCTCTTAAAGAAAGCAGAAATATCTTTTAGATAAATAGTAGACAAGCCGACTCCAACAGTCCGTGAGTCGACTCTCTCAGAGAAAGATAGAAATCCAGTTTTGAAGATCCCGAGCTCGAGTCTACTCCTCAGCAAGCTCGAGTCGACTCCCAACTTAGCCGAGCTGACTCTAGGTCTGCATGAGTCGACTCAAAATCTGCTGGAAGCTCAACGACTAGTTTTGCACAGTGTCAAATGGAGCCAAATCCTTTCTAACGGCTAGTTCAGAAACCATAAATATAAGGGAACTATCTTGGATTAAGAGGAGAGATTGAAAATATTGAAGAAAGATCAACAACCATAAATCCAAATCATTAAGAGCTATCTAAAATAGAGCAAGAAGTGTGCATTCAAGTTTGAAGCATTCAAAACTTTTATTGCAGCAATCAAGATCAAGTTCTTGGCTCTAAAAGTTGGCTGATCTCCATCGACTTCATTTAAAGCGCTCACAACCAATTTATTGCTCATTTTTTCTGAGTTTGTGCATTTAATTGTTCGAGCAAGAACTTCTATGTTCTAACCCTTTTTATATGATTCTTGTAACAAGTTTCAAGTATTGAAACTTGGGGGAGGTTTAGTCCAAACCTGAATTGGATTGGGTAAAAGGTTTTAATTGGTGATCCTTTGGGAAGAAACCAACTGGATTCGTTGTGATTCTAAAAAAATAACGAGTTGGGTTGTAAACTCGGAAAACAATCACACTGTAATCAAGAGGTTATAGTGGACTTCTTAAGAGTCTTGGGGAGTAGACGTAGATGCAGGGATAGCACCGAACCACTATAAATCCATTATTTTTGTGTGTGTGCATTGCTTACTTTGTTTATTGTATTTATATTTCAGTCATTTACTTAGAATTTTTATTCTGCTGCACTTAGAAGAAAAGTTTTGAAAAACCTCATTCACCCCCCTCTTGGGTTGTCTTCTAGGTGACAAGTGGTATCAGAGCAGGTGCTCATTTAGTTTTTATCTTTTAAATTTGACCTAACCATCAAGAGCGAAAGATCAGATGGCAACTCAATCTTATTCTTCATTCTCTGAAGGATAATCAACTAATAGACCCCCATTGTTTAATGAAACAAACTATACATATTGGAAAGCTAGGATAAGAATATTCATTCAAGTTTTAGATTATGACTTATGGAACATAATAGTAAATGGACCACATATTCCCACACACACAGTAGAAAATATAGTCAGTCTTAAACCTGAAAGAGATTGGGATGAAAATAATAAAAAAATGGCACAATTAAATACAAAGGCTATGAATATGCTATATTGCTCATTAGATGCCAATGAATTTAATAGAATTTCTACTTGTATTTCGGCTAAGGAAATTTGGGATAGACTTGAAATTACTCATGAGGGTACCAATCAAGTAAAAAAATCTAAAATTAATATGTTAGTTCATAGATATGAGCTTTTCAAAATGGAACCAAGTGAATCCATCACTGAAATGTTCACCCAATTTACTGATATAGTTAATGGCTTGAAAAGTCTTGAAAAATCCTATGCTAACACTGAACTTATCAGAAAAATTCTAGGATCACTTCCAAGGTCATGGGAAGCCAAGGTGATAGCAATTCAGGAAGCTAAAGACCTGAGTGCGCTACCACTCGAAGAACTCCTTACCTCCACAGAATAGAGTCGTTGGCCTGTTTCTAGCTGAATAAAGACCTCAAACCAAATTATTCTCAGATTTCCCCCGCATCCGTGATTCATCTTCATCCTGTGAGCATCCCAAACAACTTGGTCCCAAGCTCATCCCTGCTCACGGATCCATCCAACCTTCATCCTCTGCTTTGGAACAACGTCTCAGATCCCATCTTCTTTGTGATCTTCTTCTCCCAGATAAGCTCCAATCCGCCGAACCAGCCGCATCTTTATCCATCATCCAAGATTTCTTTCCAACATCCATGCAACCTCCTCCGGATTCCTTTCACGGACATCTCCTAGCAAATCAGCTCATCTTCCCTTCTCCAAACATCCCAGCTCATGAATTCGTTTCCTCTTCCTGTTCGGAATTGATTCCATCTCCACAAGATAAAATCAAATCTCACAAACCTCCCAACATCAAAGGATCAAGTCTTCTCAGCCGTGAGCTTCATCCACAACATCCCAGCCAGCAAATCCTCTTCCAGATTCCTCTGTTTCGGGATTAATTCCAGCCGAGACCCCATCCGGATTTGCTCCCAACTTTACGAGTCTTCTTCCGCATCCCCTGCATCCATAACCAGCCAATGGCTGCATCCCAACCCGGATAAGCTCGGATTAACTTCATCTCTAGCCATGCTATCACCCATGGATAAGGTCCAAGCTTTTCAACCTCATCTCCTCCGCGGATCCGATCTTCCTCCCAGCCGTTCCCGAGCCTTCAGCCAAGTCCAACTTCCTCTGCTTCAAAACAAAATCTCCGGCATCATCTCGGATAAATCTATGCTTGGGAACAGAGCCACGTCTTCCGCAGTCCAAAGATCTCCTCCGGATCAGCTTCATCCCGAATTCCATGGATTAACAGCTTCAAACTTCATCCTATTCTCCGCATCCTCCCGATGGCTTCCTTCCATTATTCACGGGATGAATACCAGCAGCGATCATCACTATCCCATGTGCTCCCAGCTCGCCCACGCTTGTTCTAGCACGTCCGGAGATCAAGCAAGAATCTTTCAGCCTCATCCTGCTTCGATCCATCCTTATCTCGACTTGGAACAGAGGAGGAGAGGGGGAGGTATGCAATCTATAAAAGGCTCGACATGAAACCAAAGAGGGCATTCTTCAACTTCGGTTCGGTTCCAACTCTTCTCTCAGGCTAAATCCCATGGGAAGAAGAAGAAATAGAAGGAGGGAGAGAAGTTTGGGCATTTCAGGAATAACTTCCCATAAAAAAAAATAATGAAGTGTTGAGAGGGAATTTTCGAGGGGAGTCGCTGAAGGAAGAAAAGAAGAAATGGGAGCCCGCTGCTGTCGCCCATGACTCCATGGAAGGCTGATCTTCTCTCTAGGGCCGGATGCAGCCCTAACAAAAGGATAAGGGTTTTGTATTTTTTTATTTCTGTTCTTGGGGTTGTATGAACTTATTGTTTTTAATGAATATCTTCTTTTATCTCACATTTAATTTCTGTGATTTTAAATATGAAGTTTATACAATTGTTCTTCATGATCACTAAGTAAATATGAGATAGTTCATGCTTAAGGAAGATGTGGTGTGCTACCACCTTAGATTAGGATAGACATTTTATGCCAACTGAAGATGGATTATTTCCAAATTACTTTTGTGAATTTCTATTTAAATGCTTATTAGGCTTGTAGCCAATTTGCATGTTAATCCAAGAATAAATTAAAATACAATTAATCCTTGTTTCGATGTTAGTGGTGAATTCCTTGCCCTAGGTTTCTTTCAAACTGATATCATTTTAATTGCATTTTTTATTAAATTTCTTAGTTTAATTTTCTTCACAAACTCTTCCTTTTAAATATTTTTATTTTTAAGAAAATAACTGTACTCCAATCCCTGTAGATCGATATCCGTAATCACTATCCTACCAGATACATGCTATTGCATGGTGTTTAAAGTTGACTATCACAAGGCTCAATATATTATTGGCTCGTTCACCTGTTTTAGTAAAAGGTGATTTGGTCATCTTTCCGAGAAGACAGGATGCGCAGGTAGTCAATGATTCACAATCATCAACTTTGAGGATACCCTCTTGAGCTAACTTGTTTATCCTTTTCTTGTTAATGTGACCTAGCCTACAGTGCCAAAGATAAACATCGGAGACACTATCTATTCTAGGGTGCTTACTTGACGTGTACGTTACATTAACAGGTTGTGATAACAGATAGATGACACTGCTCAATTGTCCATTCATTACAGTAACATCATTCATAATGATATCACAAGTACATTTCTTTATTGTAATTTCATAACCGTTCATGGCCAAAAGGCCTACGGAAATTACATTCAATAAGAACATAGGACAATAGTGACAATCACTCAAGACAACTACATAAGAATTGAAAACAAGTTTGAGATTTTCTAAAGCTAGAAGTGGAATAGATCTTCCATCTCCAATATTTAGGAATCTCTCGCTGTTTCCAAATCTCTCATTGACCTGAAGTCCTTGCAACGAATTGCATATATTAAACGGACTTCCAGTATCTAATACCCAGATCGAATTATCACATATAGAGAAATTACAAGGTGTTATCATATAAATACCTTGATCAGCAACTGATTGCCCTTTTCTCTTGCTTGGCCTATTCGGGTCAAGTGACGCAAGGTACTGAGACAATTCCTCTTCCAATGCCCCTGCTTCTTACAATAGAAGCATTCTGCCTGACTCTGGTCAGCCTTAATCTTTTTGGTCTGACTATGCTGAGTTTTCAGCTTTCTAAGCCAGCTATTAAAGTTGGATCATGTCAGCTTATCACTATCCAATAGCGATTGGAGCGACAAGTTTGTGTCCATTTCTGCATAAAGAAAAATCATGAACTTTAGTCTAAAGGTTCTTCCACTATTTTATACAAATTGATAACCTCTACATTCAATTCGAAGAATTACTCTTAACCCTTTAGTGGGCACTAGAATCCATTTGATCACATATGGGCCTGAGTGTGGCTTGGCTAACCCATATGCATCAATAGGTAGGTTCTTAACCAATTATTTCATCCAAACAATTTCTAGTGTTAATTTGGCCTCAGGCACCTCTTCAGTAGGCATGTGATGCCTCCACTGAAAGTTCTAGTTAGATCCAACCATTAACATGACAGAATTTAATGTAACCCATTAACAAATGACCAGGCCCGAGTGTGGCTCGGCTAACCTGATTACCTATCAGAGAGCACAATTGAATCATCATATTATGGATGATAATTTCAATGGTCGATAAGCACCAGGTTCATGCGGCGCCTCCAATGATTATCGAACCATTGGACCCATTATCATTCAACTTAATGGGAGGCTTTGAGCTAGTTATCTCTATAACTATTTCATTCTATGGACCTAATAATTTTAGAGGATTTGATTCAATTGAGAAGAGAAGAGAAGAACCGGTTAATCTAGATCCTCCCACTGACTTCATCAAGTTAGATTAATAAGAACTAGATTCAATCCGGTTAAGGAGGCATCTAAATCAGTTAGACTGATTTTTCTTAAAGGCATGGGTCAACTCGAATCATTAAATAATCTAATCAAAAAATGATTGACCAAGTCGGCCAAGTAAGTGAGATCGGTGGAAGGGATATATCATTAACTCGATAAAGATGAATCAGTGCGAGTAGCTCCCAATTAAAAACCACCGATCAAGACTGCCAAACTTACCTTAGACACCGACTGGTTAATCAATTTTGATTTAATTACTCAAATGACTCGAGCTCAACCTCTGAGCCTCAATCAAGTTTCATCTTGATCTAATCATAGATATGAAATTTGATCAACTATAACTATTGTATTTGATCTAGAATTTTCTTGACTTAATCTAGTTACTACTTAATTAGATTTGATAAATTAATTCTAATTAGACCATGTTTGATTCTAACCCTAGGTCTAACCCAATCTTAAGAACTTGATTTGAGCTTACCCAAATACCCCAAGAATTATGCAATGTCATTGAATTGAGTTTATAATTTTAGATCTAGGTTTTCATATTACTTAATTCTTAATTAAGTGTAGGCTTATAAAAATTTCAGATCATTGCATATTCTTTTAATTACATATTAATTACAAAGTTTCAGTTCTTAAAACTTATTTTCATATTTGAGATTTGTAATTAATCATGTTTAATTCAGATTTAATTCATGTTTAAATCTTAAATGATTTATGTTCATATATCACATATACAAACTAATATGAATTAACTTAAACAACATACATCATATGCATTTGTTTTCAGATTTGATTTGTTATACAAAATCAGAAAATAAATGAATCATAAATTTCATTTAGATCTAATCTAAACAAGTGTATGATTTCAGATTTATTCATGTTCTTTATATCACATATACATCAACATGAATTTACCTAGATCTCATGCATCACATGCAACTGATTTTCAGATCTGATTAATCATGCAAAATCAGTAACTAAATCATTCATAAATACTCTTTAGATCTGATCTAAACACATTTATAAATCTCATATTTAATTACAAAGATTAAAATAGATTTTAATCTACCTTTCTTTGTTCATCTTCAATGATCAATCATAGTGGCACCCCTACATGCCAAAGGAGATACCATCGAATGGAAAAAGAGGGTAACGAACCCTTCTTTCTTCTATGACCAGACGACCTAGTGATTAATCCAATTAGATTACTAAACTACTCAGATTAATACAATTGTTTTAAGCATAAACAGTTTAAACATTTAATGAACCTGGCTCTGATATCACTGTTGGAAACCCTAGTGGTAGCATGTATGTATTTTTAAAGATTTTCCAGCGAAAGCATGAATTAAACTATTTAATTCCTATGCATGCTAGAGATCATATCTCTACAACAAAAATAGATTCAGGACTTTAAACATTTATCCTAAACAAGTATGCATAATTCTATATCTAACATGTAGTCATGCAGAATTTCAGCAACCTAGTTAATTTCTAATCCTAATTTTTAATGAGATCAGATCTCATACCTTTTTGCTTTGAGAACTTTGATGATGCCTTGATCACCTTGTGTAGCCACACATGCGTCCGGCCTCTGCGGATAGTCCACGCGAAGCTCTAGGAAGATCCACAACTACAGGAGTGCTAGCTCGTACAGAGGTGCTGCAATGGCTGAACTTTTCTCCCTTGAAGCACTCAACTTTTAATTCGTCTTCGAGAGGATGAAGGATGAAGATGAAGGAGAAGAAGGAGGAGATAAGGTGGCTAGCTCTCAAATTTTTTTCAAAATTTAGAACCCTTTCTAAAGACCATCTCTTGCAAATCCTAGGCATGGGGGTCTTTTTATAGCCAAAAGACCCCCCACACCTCACACCTCTTTTGGCTAACAAATTTGGCTGATAAAATTCTCAAAAAATTCTGGTGAATCGGCAACTAAGACATGAACAAATTCTCTTTTAATCTTGTGCCATGAATCCCTAAAAATCAGGAGGTTATTGCACCATGCAGTCCCTACAAATTAGGAATTTGATTCTTATCTTTTTAGGAAGATTTGAGGTGCCATATTTTACTGGAAAATAGCCCCACACTTCTCTTTCCTCATGCCAAAAATTAGCCAAAAATAAACAGGATAGGCACCACTATTTTTAGGGATAAGGATGAGATATCTTTCTTCTCCAAAAAAGAAAGCTAGGGTCCTAAAATTTAGAGATTCTTCTTCTTATCAATTTTTGAATTTTTGAACTTAGAATCCTTATCAAATAAGGATTTTTAATAGGCTCGGGTCAAGCCCAATCCAATTGGGTCAAGTTTGATTAATTGGGTTGAGCCTAATCAACTTGGATCGAACCCAATCCAATTAGGTCAAACCTTGGTGTAGCCCAAATTGAATTTAGCAATCTAATTACTAATTAATCCTTCAATAATTCAGTAATTATTTTACTGCAACTTTTGCTTAGGGTAATCTGTCAATCGAATTGACCGATGTACCTCTAGATGACTATTAATCGTCGATCAGCCATTTGATCAAGCTACAAACTTCTATGCGTGTAACCCCATAGGTTCGAACCTAAGCCGGTAGCACAAGAACGACTTTCTGTACTAATCGAAGTAACCATCTAGCAATAGTATCCGATGTCCGGATAGGCCAAATAATTGCAAAGCAATATTCTGGAACCCTTGAACTATGGTTACTGTATAATTCATCCCTATGACACCAAATGCCTAGGATGACTTCAGAGTCCTGTCAACTCTTTAATTAGTGCATCCAAAAATGTATTTCAACTTTACTAATCCTGCGACTCCTCACGAGGATTATCCTAGCCAAGATTTTGCTAAATTGAACACAAGGGCATTATCTCTTGTCACCAGAAGAGGTCAATTCTATCTTGACTCACACACCGACTTCGCAAGTACTTGACTGCACCCAATGTCCTTCCATCCCTGAATTAGAAATTCAGCTGGTTCGGTACTAAAGTAAAGTTAGTTGCTTGCTAATCACCGTGGTGATCTCAGGTCTGAGGGACATATATATCGATATCCACTTGGAACATCTTTTGACATCAAAGCGTTCCGAAATGGTCACGTTCAGTAAAGTATACTCCTATACTTCACCTATGTGACATATCAGTATCACCACACTCCTTGGTTAAGAGGACAACCAACGTATATGGCACACAATGACCTAATCTTGATAATGTTTTTGTCCTAGTAACAACACATCATTTGGTCGCAAACTATTTTAAGAATTTGTAGATAATTCCTCCTTTATCATAAAGGAGTCCTAAGGACTTCATCTCATAACAAGAGTTCATTTGAAGATGTATAAATAAAATGATGAATAATACCAAATAATATTTTATTAATTAATCAATTCATATACAAATTCAATCATTAATAGGCTGACAATTAACTTTTAGGAAACAATTTCAAACACGAAGCACCGCAGGTCATTGGACTAGTCACACTACTGCAACATCAAGTAAGTCACTGACGAGCGGATAGACATCTAAGTGACTTCTTACGTTGGTCATGCTCAGTACTCTTGTTCTCTAACAAGCACCTGCACTATCACTTCAGTGTCCCTACGCTGTGGACTCGAGACTCGTCCATCCATAAGAAAAGCGATCTGTGCACTGATCTCATCGGATTGATCACCGTCCTTATGATGATCCATTGATTAGGAGGCTCAAATTCTCAACTCTTGAGAATATGCATCATCATCTTATTAATTTCTTGGACGATTCATGGACAGATACACAATATGAATGAAAAAGATACCCATTTATTATTCAATAATAATAAAGTCAAGTACAAAACTATGTCCCAAAATTTATAATGTGTCAACCAGATTGGCTTATAGGTGTTGCCCAGAGGTGCAGCCCAAGAGAGGGGATGAATTGAGTCTCTTTAAAAAAATAATTAAAGATAAAACGTATAGAGAATATGGGTTACTGTTATCTTACAGATTCAGCAGCGGAAATAAGATTGCACAAATACGATAGTGAATAAAGTTTGGAAAGCAGTCAGAAAAATGCAGAGGAAAGGAAGAGAAGAACGACAATCACAAACACCAAGGTTTATAGTGGTTCGGTGCACTCCCAGCACCTACGTCCACTCCTCAAGCCTAGCTTGAGATTTCACCATAATCCAGCAGATTATAGCCTAATTATTTTCCGGGCTCACAATCCAAACCCAATCGGTTTTTCCAGGCAACCAACCGAAAATCTTTTATTTTTCGGGATCACAAACAACCTAGTTGGTTTTCAGATAAACCAACCAAAAACTTTACACCATTTGTTTTCTCGGGATCACAAACAACTTAGTCGGTTTTTCGATAAACCAACCAAAAACTCTAAACCTTGCTGAATGTTCCCAATTCAGCAACTTCCAATCGAGGCTTGGAAGAGCCTTTACAAGTTTCAAATCAATGAAACTGTTACAACAACAATTAATCCAACTAAAAGAATATTGTAACCAGTAAACTTAAAGCTTCAGAATATAAAGAGTGAATCAATGAAAATAAAAGCTGAAGCCGATGAAGAAGTTGGCTGTGGAAGGATGTTCCAATGTCTAAACAGCAGCTCTTCACGTTGCAGTGAGAAGCTTCGACTGATTTCCTCACAAGAGAAAGTTTTTGATTCAATGCCGGTGAGGATGATGAACTGTTAAGTTTTTCTTCTCTTTTTCTCAGTGGAAATCTTTTTGTTTTCTATAAAATCTTTTCCCTTTTCTTTTTTGTTTCCATTCTGAGGTTCCTTCGTATTTATAGACAAATTCTTTGGTGGGATTTGAAATTCTTTCTTCCCGTTCTGATGAGAATCTTTTTCTGTTACAGAAGAAGACAAAAGTCGTTCAAAGCTTTCCGTTGTGGTCCCAGCAGTACAAGGGTCGATTCATGTAACTCAGGGGTCGACTCATGTTCATTCTGGATCGGCACTTCAAAATGTCGAGAAGGCTTATGCTGTGATATTTGCAAAGGGTTGACTCTTTATCCTTAAGGGTCGGCTCATCTTCATCAGGAGTCGCCTCTTTAAACACAAGGGTCGGCTCATGCTTTGGTTTTTTGGCCGGCGCTGAGACTGAGCAGGGGTCGACTCTTCAATTTCGGGGGTCGACTCATTTTGAACAAGGGTCGACTCTTCAAACTTTGTCTCAGACGGTGAAAGCTTTCTGTTTACTTTTTAACCATACAAGGGTCGACTCATATTTTGCGGGGGTCGACTCATTGACTGTGTTCCTTGAATAAAACATATCAGAATCAACTTAAACTTATCTTTTTTTGCTTAGGGGTTGACTCAAGTCTTTCAAACAGAAAACTTTAGACTTCATCTCTGATCTCCATGGACTAGATTAAGATTATTTTCTTTTAGAACATGTCCAATAAGATATTTGCGAAGAACTTAAGATTTTGCAGTGCTTCAATTCTTCTGATTTTTCTTAACTTATAAAACTTCACAATTAAGCCAATGTCATTAGTACACAATATCATCTCAAGCGTTTTGTAATCAGCAAAATTCATCCTTTAGGATTGACAATCTTCTCCTTTTTGATGATGACAAAACCATTGAGTTGAAAAGAATTTTGCAATAAATTTCACAACAATTATCAGAATTTTATAATGAAGTTCAGAGCAAATATGACATTCAGAGATATATGCATAATTTCACCAAATTAAAGAGAAAAGTCTCCCCCTATCAATTATAAACATTTGAATTATGCAGAGTTCTTGTTCTTCATCTTTTCTTAAGTTTTGTTTACCATCATAATTTAAATCTCCCCCTATATATTATCTTTAATGTAGAGATTGGTATTCTGAATTCTTTTCACATTTCTTATTTCTCAGATTAGAATTCTTTTTCCTATATTTCTTCCAATTTGTATTCTGAATTCTTTTCACATTTCTTATTTCTCAGTTTAGAATTCTTTTTCTTATATTTCTCCCCCTTTTTGTCATCAATAAAAGGAAGGAAACTAAAAATAATATATGACACCAACATTAAGGATTTTGATACCATTACAGATTTTGATAGGTATCAGAGCAGTGTATAAACTAATAAAGACATATACTTCAAGAAAGATAATAATTCATTGTGAAGTACATTTGATAAATCAGAAGATTACAATTGTATCAATTGGTATCAATCAGCATACAAGTGTGCCAAATAAATATGAAACTCAGCTTAGTACAAGATTATATTTTGAAAACATGGGTTCCAGTCTAAGTTCAAGTTAGGTTCAGTCTAAGGTCAGTCTAGATTGAAGGTTTTGAAGATGAAGGTCCAGACTGATCTTCCTTTGGCTCTTCCATCAGCTTGTCAATTTTACTGTTTAGTGCAGTGATGGAGCAATTGAGCTGAGTGTGTTCTTCTTTCAATTCTTGAATAGAGCCTTGAACAGTATTTTCTTGTTCTTTTAACTGTTTTTCAATCTCAGTAATTTTCCTCTGCTGGTTAGCTGCTAATTGCCTCAATCCTTGCAGTTCAGATTTTACTTCTTTTACCAAATCAATGAGGTCAATAACCTGATTCCAGCATACTCCAGAGTTGAACATTACATTTATGATGTTATCTCCAATGAACTTTAATTGCCATTTCTCAAGTCTAAGTGGAGGATCTGATGGCCTTTGAATAGGTGGAAGCTGATTGACTGGAGATTCTGTTGGAGGTACTTGTGTAGGAATTCTTTTGCCTTCGTGTGGTGTAGGAGTGTCTTGACCATTTTCATCTTGAGATCCTTTTTCTTTATGAGTCCATTTTTTCTCAGATTTGACAAATCCCATCCTCTTCAGTGATTTGTCATTGTAAACATCAGAAGACAATAATTCTTTCTTGGTTTCCCCTTCTAGATTTACATTGAAGTTATAGAGGACTTGAGTTAAGACCATACCATAAGGAAGTGAAGCTCCTTTTCTCTATCCTTGAGCTTCCATGTATCTAAGAATCAGGCAGGTAGGTTCAGTGGGAGTCTTTGTAAAATATGATGCATTACTAGTATATCCCATTCTGAAACATAATCAAATTTTTCTGTCTTCGAGAAGAATATTTTGTTGATCATGTGATGCAGTAGACGCATCTCTACATTCAGCTGATTGGCACTGATCTCAGTCCAATCTCCTGTGACTTCTCTATTCAGAATGGTACTTATCCCTTCATTTCTATTCTCTAGGTAATCTCTGTTTTCTCCATCATTTGGAATCCGAAGGGTATCTCTAAGAATCTCTTTAGTAATCAGAATAGGTACATCTTTTACCTTGGACGAGATATGTCCTTCTCCATATCTGGCATTGTTGTAGAACTCTCGTACTAGGTCTGGGTAGGTTGGCACATTCAGGGAGCATAAGTATTCCCAACCCATATCCTTTAGATTCTGCCCTAGTGGGAAGTTTTCCTTTTCCAAGAACTCAAAATCCACTCTTCTTCCTGTGGATACATTTCTTATGGAGAGAGGTCCTTGTTTCAAGACCGAGGACGGAGGTGACAAAGGGGCTGTGACAGGTTGAGGCGGTGGCGTTGCTTGCCTTTGTGGATTCATCTCCTTTTCTGCCCTAGCCTTCGTTCTTCTCTCTGTGTGTGAAGTGGCATTCTTCCTCTTAGGTCCGGATGTCACTTGCTTTACCCTCAACATTGGAAGATCAATCAAAACCTTGGAAAGATTTTCTAGGATTTTTGGAGGTTTTTGTTTGAAGAAAAGTTTGAAGACAAGAAAGGCGCTCTAAGGGGTATGAAACGTTTTAGGTTCAACGTTTCAGAGAAAGAGAGAAAAAACCTTTTAGAATATGTTTCCAATAGTTTCCTCTTTAGTCAACTCATTCAACTCATGAGTCATCTCCTATAAACTAGGAGTCGACTCTTTTAACTTAAGAGTCGTCTCTTGTGAGTTAGGGGTCGACTCTTTTAACTTAAGAGTCGTCCCTTACTACATGAGTCGACTCCTCATTTACATGAGTCGTCTCCTCAGACTGTTCAAGAGACAAAATTATTTTGAATAAGATTTAAAACTCAATTGTAAACCACGGATCAAATCAACTAAAATTCAACTATTAATAGTCAATCAAAATACACAATATATCATTCATAATCAGTCATCAAAATGGATCACAAATGCATAATTCACCTCTAAATTTACAAAATACTTCTTCATTAAGAGGTTTAGTAAATATATCTGCAATTTGTTTATCAGTATTTATAAATTCCATTTTTATATCCTCATTTTGAGCATGATCTCTTATGAAATGATGTTTGATTTCTATATATTTAGACCTTGAGTGTTGTATGGAATTTTTTGTAAGATTTATGGCACTAGTATTGTCACACCTTATAGGAATTTTATTTTATTTTATGCCATAGTCCTCGAGTTGTTGCTTAATCCATAGAATTTGAGCACAGCAACTTCCTGCAGCAATATATTCAGCCTCATCTGTAGATAATGCTACGAAATTTTGTTTCTTGCTAAACCAAGAAATTAAGTTTATTCCAAGAAATTGACAAGTTCCACTTGTACTTTTTCTATCTAATCTACAACCAGCAAAATCATCATCTAAATATCCAATTAAGTCAATTGTAGATGTCTTAGAATACCATAAGCCTAAGTGTTGTGTTCCTTTTAAGCATCTTAATATCCTTTTAACAGCAATTAAGTGTGATTCTTTAGGATTTACTTGATATTTTGCACACATACAAACACTATGCATTATATCAGGTCTACTTGCTATAAGATAAAGTAAAGATCCAATCATTCCTCTATACAGCTTTGAATCAAGGAATTTACCATGCTCATCTTTTTCTAATTTACAAGAGAGGCTCATAGGAGTACCTATTGATTTTGAATCTTCCATACCAAACTTCTTTAAGATTTTCTTTGTGTACTTGCTTTGGCAGATGAAGATTCCATCTCTTGTTTGCTTAATTTGGAGTCCAAGGAAGAAGTTGAGTTCATCCATCAAACTCATCTCGAACTCACTTTACATGAGCTTAGCAAATCCTTCACATAAACTTTCATTAGTAGCACCAAATATAATATCATCAACATATATTTGAACAATTAGAATGTCAGCATTTTTCTTTTTAATAAACAGAGTCTTATAAACATTTTCTCTTGAAAAATTGCTCTTTATTAAAAAGTTGCTTAGTCTATCATACCAAGCTCTAGGAGCTTGCTTCAAGCCATAAAGTGTTTTGTTCAATTTAAAAACATGATTTGGAAGTTTATGATTTTCAAATCCTGGTGGTTGTTCTACATAAACTTCTTCTGTTATGAAACCATTTAGAAATGCACTTTTGACATCCATCTGAAATAATTTAAAATCCATGAAGCATGCAAATGCAAATAATAATCTAATAGCTTCAAGTCTAGCTACAAGTGCAAATGTTTCATCAAAATCAATTTCTTCTTCTTGATTATACCCTTTAGCAACTAATCTAGCCTTATTCCTAATTACAATTCCGTCCTCATTTAATTTATTTCTGAAAACCCATTTTGTTCCAATTATAGAAATATTTTCAGTCCTTCTAACTAAATTCCAAACATTGTTTCTTTCAAATTGATTCAGTTCTTCTTGCATTGCCATTAACCAATTGTTATCTTTTTCAGCTTCTTCAAAAGATTTTTGTTCTATTTGAGAAACAAATGCAAGATGATTACTAACATCTCTAATGGACGATCTAGTCCTAATGCCTTGTGAAGGATCACCAATTATTAAATTTCTAGGATGACTATGTGCATACCTTCATTCTTTTGGGAGACTAGTTTTACCTTTAAGCATTTGATCTTTTTCTGCTTGATTTTCATCATGCTTTGAATTTTCAGATGCAGAAACATCCTTTAGGATTAATTCTTTGACTTGCTCATCTGGTTCTTCTGCATCATCATTGAGATCTACATTGTTCCTTGAAGAAGGGTCATTAGATTCATCAAAGATAACATGTATTGACTCTTCTACGACTAGAGTTCTCTTGTTAAATATGCTATATGCTTTGCTTGATGAAGAATATCCAAGAAAAATAGCTTCATCTGATTTTGAATCAAATTTTTCCAAGTTGTCCTTACCGTTATTTAAAACAAAATAGATGCAACCAAAAACATGAAAGTATGAAAGATTTGATTTCTTATTCTTCAAAAGTTCATAAGGAGTTTTCTTTAGAATTGACCAAATAGTAACTCTATTAAGAGTATGACAAGCTGTATTTATAGCTTCAGCCCAAAAATACTTAGGTAAGTCACTTTCACATAACATTTTTCTAGCTATTTCAGTAAGAGTTCTATTCTTTCTCTCTACAACACCGTTTTGTTGTGGTGTTCATGGTGCAGAAAAGTTATGATCAATATCATTTTCAGTGCAGAAATTTTCAAAGTCATGTTTTCAAATTCAGTTCCATGATCACTTCTAATCTTGATGGTCTGCAGTCCATGTTTATTTAAAATCTTTTTATACAGTTTGGTAAAAGCTGAAAATGCTTCAGTTTTGTGTGCCAAGAATAAAACCCATGTATACGTAGAAAAATCATCCACAATAACAAAGCCATAATGCTTTCCATTTAGACTTGCAGTTCTAGTTGGTCCAAATAAGTCCATATGCAGAAGCTCTATAGGTCTATTTGTGGAGACAGCATTTTTAGATTTGAAAGAGGTTCTGGTCTGTTTTCCTAGTTGGCATGCAGAGCAGATTTTATCTTTTTCAAATGACAATTTAGTCAAGCCGAAAATAAGTTCTTTTCGGATAAGTTTTGAAATTAAGTCCATGCTTGCATGAGCTAATTTTTGATGCCATAACCAGCTAGTTTCACTGTTTTTGATTTTCATTGCTACCAAATAGTCTACGTTTTTCATGAGTATTTGATCTTAATCAACCAAATACACATTTCCATGTCTATGTCCAGTAAATATTATACCACTATTATTAGTACTAGAAACTAAGCACATTGATAATTCAAAAGTCACAACATATCCTTTATCACAGAATTGACTAATGCTTAGCAAATTATGTTTTAATCCATCTACCAATAAAATATTTTCAATAAAAGTAGTTGGAGTAATCCGAATGTTACCAATACCAATGATTTTGCCTTTTTCATTATCACCAAAGGTAACCATTCCTCCGCCTTTCTTTTTGAGGGACATGAATTGAGATTCATCCCCTGTCATGTGTCTAGAGCATCCACTGTCCAAATACCATTTTCTGTTTGATGCTTGGGATGCTAGACACACCTGCAAAACAGAAGTTCAATTCTTTATCTTTGGTACCCTAGCTTTCTTAGGTCCTTGAATGTTAGCAATGATGGTTTCCTTCGGAACCCATATCTTCCTAACTGAAACATTACTTACCAGTTTTTTGCTTTTAGGATTACATGTAGTGTATTCTTGTTTCAGTTTATCTAACTTAAACAGTGTAGATTTCGATTTTACATAAGTTGGCTTTACAAATATGTTCTTCAATGATTTCTGTTTCTTCCAAGGATTATATCCTAAACCAGCTCATAAACAGCTTTCTGACTTTCTAGAATTAGATTTAATTTCTCAGAGCTTAGGATAAATTTATCAACTATAGGTTTTAGTTTTTCAACTTCATTTACTAACTTCTGATTTTCTTCATGCAGTTTCTTCTTATTATCCAGAAGCAGAGTATTTTCTTTTTCTAATGATTGGTTCTTAATCTTCAGTTCATTGTTCTTTAAGTTAAGCTTTTTATATTCAATCATAAGCTCAAAAAAAGCATCTTGAAGCTCATTGAAAGTGAAATCATATTCAGTATTCAGATATACCTTATTTTCGTGTCTCATTAGACACAGATTTGCAGCTTCTTGTTGCTGCTCTTCTTCTTCAGAGCTAGATTCATCACTGTCACTCCAAGTAGCCATCATAGCTTTCTTCCTTAACCTCTTCGGAGCTTTTCAACAGAGGACAGTCTGTTCTGAAGTGTCCAGGCTTTTTGCACTCATAACAAACATATTGTTTCTTATTTTCTTTGGTTTGCTCCCCCTTGATTACAGGCCTTCTCTTGAAGTTTTCTTTATTTCTTCTAAAGAATTTTTTGAACTTTCTTATAATCAGGGCCATTTCCTTACTGTTATCAGATTCAGAATCCTCGCTCTCATCCTAATGTAGAGTGGATTTAAGAGCAATAGTTCTGCGCTTCTTGGGTTTATCCTTCTTAAGGTTCTATTTCATTAAGAGCTCATGAGTCATTAAGGAACCCAGCAGTTCTTCCAGTGGCAGAGAGTTGAGACCTTTTGCTTCTTGAATGGCAGTGACCTTTGCTTCCCATGATCTAGGAAAAGACCTAAGAATGTTTCGAACAAAATCACTATTAGAGTAAGATCTACCAAGATTTTTCAGGCCGTTTATAATATCAATGAATCTTGTAAACATTTCAGTTAGAGATTCACTATTTTTTATTTTAAATAATTCATACTTATGCACTAGCATACTGATTTTAGATTCTTTGACCTGGTTAGTGCCTTCATGTGTAACTTCCAGCCTATCCCAGATTTCTTTAGCAGTCATGCAAATAGATATGCGATTAAACTCATTTGCATCTAAAGAACAGTAAAGAACATTCATGGCTTTTGCATTCAGCTGAGCCATTCTTTTATCATGGTCATCCCATTCAGTCTTAGGTTTGAATAAGGTGATGCCATCAACAATTTTAGTTGGTGTGTGAGGTCCATTAACAATATCAGTCCATAAATCATAGTCAAGTGCTTGAATAAAAATTCTCATACGAGCTTTCCAATAAGCGAAATTCGTGCCATTGAAAAGAGCCGGTCTGTTGGTAGATTGCCCTTCGGCAATAGAGAATCCCATAATGGCTGCCATGACTTTTAACTCTTGATTGTTAGATCAAAAAATTTTGTGAGTACTAGGCTCTGATACCATTTGTTGCCCAGAGGTGCAGCCCAAGAGGGGGGGTGAATTGGATCTCTTTAAAAAAATAATTAAAGATAAAACGTATAGAGAATATGGGTTACTGTTATCTTATAGATTCAGCAGCGGAAATAAGATTGCACAAATACGATAGTGAATAAAGTTAGGAAAGCAATCAGAAAAATGCAGAGAAAGGAAAAGAAGAACCACAATTACAAACACCAAGATATATAGTGGTTCGGTGCACTCCCAGCACCTACGTCCACTCCTCAAGCCTAGCGTGAGATTTCACTATAACCCAGCAGATTACAGCCTAATTGTTTTTCGGGCTCCCAATCAAAACCTAGTCGGTTTTCCCAAGCAACCAACCGAAACCTTTTTTTTTTTAGAATCACAAACAACCCAATTGGTTTTCAGATAAACCAACCAAAAACTTTACACCGTTTGTTTTTTCGGTCTCACAAACAGCCCAGTTAGTTTTCAGATAAACCAACCAAAAACTCTAAACCTTGCTGAATGTTCCTGATTCAGTAACTTCCAATCGAGGCTTGGAAGAGCTTTTACAAGTTTCAAATCAATGAAACTGTTACAACAACAATTAATCAAACTAAAATAATGTTGTAACCAGTAAACTTAAAGCTTCAGAATATAAAGAGTGAATCAATGAAAATAAAAGCTGAAGCCGATGAAGAAGTTGGCTGTAGAAGGATGTTCCAATGTCCGAACAGCAGCTCTTCACGTTGCAGTGAGAAGCTTAGACTGATTTCCTCACAGGAGAAAGTTTTTGATTGAATGCCGGTGAGAATGATGAACTGTTAAGCTTTTCTTCTCTTTTTCTCAGTGGAAACCTTTTTGTTTTCTATAGAATCTTTTTTCTTTTCTTTTCTGTTTCCATTCTGAGGTTCCCTCGTATTTATAGACAAATTCTTCGGTGGGATTTGAAATTTTTTCTTTCCGTTCTGATGAGAATCTTTTTCTGTTACAGAAGAAGACAAAAGTCGTTCAAAGCTTCCCGTTGTGGTCCCAGCAGTACAAGGGTCGACTCATGTAACTCAGGGGTCGACTCATGTTCATTCTGGATCGGCACTTCAAAATATCGAGAAGGCTTATGCTGTGATATTTGCAAAGGGTCGACTCTTTATTCTTAAGTGTCGGCTCATCTTCATCAGGAGTCGCCTCTTTAAACACAAGGGTCGGCTCACGCTTTGGTTTTTCAGGCGGCACTAAGACTGAGCAGGGGTCGACTCTTCAAATGCAAGGGTCGACTCTTCAATTTTGGAGGTCGACTCATTTTGAACAAGGGTCGACTCTTCAGACTTTGTCTCAGGCGGTGAAAGCTTTCTGTTTACTTTGAACTATACAAAGGTCGACTCATGTTTTGCAGGGGTCGGCTCATTGACTGTGTTCCTTGAACTTAAACTTGTCCTTTTTTGCTTAGGGGTTGACTCTAGTCTTTCAAACAGAAAACTTTAGACTTCATCTCTGATCTCCATGGACTATATTAAGATAATTTTGTTTTAGAACATGTCCAATAAGATATTTGCGAAGAACTTAAGATTTTGCAGTGCTTCAATCTTCTCAAGATGGGCTTCAATCTTCTGCTGATTTAGCTGCTTAGTGAACGGGGCCGCCACATTGTTCACGGAGTCTACTCTCTACACCTTGACATATTTTTTTTCGAGGTAGTCACGTATGAGATGAAAGCGCTGCTCTATGTGCTTGGACTTCTGATAAAACCTTGACTCCTTAGCAAGAGTTATGGAGCCATTATTATCGCAGTAGAGTATTATAGTATTTGATGATATTACATCTAACTCTGCAATGAATTTCTTGAATCAGAAGGCTTTCTTTGCAGCTTCAGGGGCGGCGATACACTCAGCTTTCATGGTAGAATCAGCAATGATCGGTTGTTTGGAACTCTTCCAATTTACCGAACTACCATTGTGTTGGAATTTGTATCCTAAATGTCAATCATCAGCATATTGATGATTGAATTTTGTAAATGAATTGATAAATTAATAAAGTGTTATTTGGCATTATTCATCATTTCATCTTCAAATGAACTCTTATATGATGAAGTCCTTAGGACTTATGTTATGATAAAGGAGGATTTATCTTTGAGTCCTTAAACTTGTTCGCAACCAAATGATATGTTGTTACTAGGACGACAGCATTATCGAGATTAGGTCGTTGTGTGACATATACGTTGGTTGTCCTCTTAACTAAGGAGTGTGGAGACACTGGTATGCCACACAGGTGAAGTGTAGGAGTACATTTCACTGAACGTGATCAATTCCGAAATGCTCTACTATCAAGAGATGTTCTAAGTGGATATGGGTATAAGTTTGGCCCTTTGACTTGAGACCACAACCTGTGACTAGCAAGCAACTCGCTGTACTTTGGTACCGGACTACCTGAATTTCTAATTTAGTGACGGAAAGTCACTGGGTGCAGTCAAGTACTTGCGTAGTCAGTTGTTAGTCAAGATGGAATTGACCCCTTCTGAAAACAGGAGATAATGTTTTGTGATTAATTTAGCAAAACCTTGGCCAGGATAATCCCAGTGAGGAGTCATGGGATATCTAAAGTTAATCACATAATGGATGTACTAATTATAGGGTTGACAGTGAGCTCTAAGTCATCCTGGCATTAAGAGTCAAAGGGATTGAATTATACAGTAACCATAGTCCAGAGTTCTAGAATATTTGCTTCGCATGTATTCGGCCTATTCGGACGTCGGGTACCATTGCTAGATGGTTACATCGATTAGTGTAGGAAGTCGTTCCTATACTACCAGCCTAGGTTCGAACCTATGAGGTCACACGCATAGAAGATTCCTGATTGATCAAGAAGGCTGATGAATGATTAAGAATCATTCAGGGATAATTTGGTCAATTTGATTGGCAAATTATCTTATAAAATAATTAAAGTAATTATTGGAGGATTAATTAGTAATTAAATTACTAATAAACTCAATTTGATTGAGTTTGATTGTGCTAAGGATGAGCCAAATTGAATTGGATTCAACTTTGGGCTCAATCAGGGTTGTGACCTGATTGGATTAGGTCGGAACCAAAAAGGACTTAAGCTGATCAAATTAATTTTAAATTAATTTGTGCTTAATTGGGAATTGACCTAATTGGATTAGGTCCAACACAAAGTAATTAATTCAATTTGATTGAGTTTGGATGAGCCAAAATTGAATTGCATTCAATTTGAGCTCAATCAGGGTCTGACCTGATTAGATTGGGTTCAACCAAATTGCTTTATTTTAATCCGAATTTGACCAAATTTGATTAGGTGCAACCCAAGAGGATTAGGCTTAGATGATGTTGCAATTACTGGTGACATGGAATTGGATTTCATGAATTTTAAATAAACCAAAATTATTGCATGGCGCATGGATCCATTGCTTGACACATGGCGACATAAAATGATTTCATACATCAAATAACTTCCCTAGATGGCGTGTGAACCTCTAAATTATTTAAATTTGAATTTCAAATAAAATATATACGACAAGAGGAAGGAAAATTTTGCCGCATGGATTTCAAATTCCTTCCCTCTTGCACATGTGTTTAAAATTTGAATTTAAATCAGATTTGGTTGAGATCTGATTTGGGTTGTTCCTATTCCTTTGCATGTGCCAACTAAAGAAGGTTTTTTGAAGATAAATTTCAAATTTTGAATGAAAATTCGGAGGCCATTAAAAGGGGTCAAATATGGGCACCGAAAATATCGATTGTAGCCTTCTTCCTCACACGCCTCCTCCTCCTCTTCTTCTCCATTTTAGATAAGGTTTTCAGGGTGAATATCTAGAAGATTCAAGATCAGATCTGAGTCCTCTACTTTTCTTACAAACCTCATCTCCATCTGCTTCAAGAGGATTGATCAAGAGTTGATTGAATCCCGACGAGCAAATTTCAGCTTTCAAGTGTTCTGCAGCTGCTAGCACTGTTGCGGAAGAAGATCCTTCAGGGCTTCGCGTGTACTTCTCGTAGAGGCCATTCATGTGCATGGTTGCGAAGTCAAGAATCAGATCCATAACTTTCATCCATCATAAAAGGTATTAACCTAGCATTAATCATTTATTATGGTGTCAAGGTTTAAGTCCGATTCTCCGAGGTTTTACCCTCTTTTGGGGCTCCTCACGGAGATATCTCCAGAATCCATTCGATGGATATTCGGAGATTAATTAGAATAGAGTTCTTAAATTTCAGATCTGATAGTTAATCATGCATAAAAGTTTTAGCATAATTATTTAAACGATTCCGGCATAATCCTATGTGTTCTTAATGTGCTGATTTCTAGATTTGATCTTGTAAGCATGCATGAATTAAATTGTTTGATTCATTTTTCCACTACATTTTTGAAACTTAAAAAGAACTACGTGTGGCTTGATCCCCCTTGTGAAGGGGTACGTAGGCAACCCGATCAGGTTCAACCATGGTTTTCAAAAAAAAAAAAATCAGCATGCTAAACACCAAAGAACCTAGGATGCACTTTCATATTGCACAAGAACATATATCTTGATGTAGACTTTCTATCATCAATATCAGTTATGAAGTCTGAATCTGTGTATCCTTTTACCTTTAACTCTGATCCTCCTCCAAATAACAAGAACATATCCATAGTTCTTTTCAAGTACTTAAGAATGTTCTTCACAACTGTTCAGTGCTCCTCGCCTGGATTCGACTGATATCTGCTCATGACACTCACAGCATATGCTATATCAGGTCGTGTACATAGCATGACATACATGATGAAAGTGAATCCTAGGTTCTTCGGTGTTAAACATGCTGAATTTTTTTTTAAAAAAAAACCATAGCTGAACCTGATCGGGTTGCCTACGCACCCCTTCACAAGGGGGATCAAGCCATACGTAGTTCTTTTTAAATTTCAAAAATGCAGCGAAAAAATCGAATCAAACAATTTAAGTCGTGCATGCTTACAAGATTAAATCTAGAAATCAGCATTGTAAGAACACATAGGATTATGTCAGAATCGTTTAAACAATTATGCTAAAACTTTATGCATGATTAACTATCAGATCCGAAAGGTAAATACTCTATTCCGATTAATCTCCAAATATCCATCGAATGGATTCTGGAGATAACTCCGTGAGGAGCCCCAAAGGAGGATAAAACCTCGAAAAATCGGACCTACACCCTGACTCCAAAATAAAAGATTAATATAGAATTAATACCTTTTATGATGGAAGAAACTTGTGGATCTGATCCTTGACTTCACAACCACGCATACGAATGGCCTCTATGAGAAGTACACACGAAGCTCTAGGTAGATCGTCTTCCGCGGAAGTGCTTGCTCGCGTAGAAAAATGTTACAATGGCTGAAGCTTTCTCCTTCTAAACACTCAACCTTTAATTGTTCTTTAGAATTTTTTGAAACCTCTAAATATTGTATATATTGAACCCTAGGCATGGGGTCTTTTATAGCCAAAAGACCCCCCCACGCCTCATACCTAATTTAGCCAATTAATTTGGCTGATAAAATCCCCAAAAAATTTTGATGATTTGGCAGCTAAGAGAAGATAAACATATCAAAATTTTGTGCATTTTGGATCCCTAAAAGATAGAAATTCATGCATCCAAAGTTCAGCGGCAAACCACCCGATTTCATGCGCCATGCAATCCCTATAAATTAGGAAATTCATCTAAATCTTTTTAGGAAGTTTCGAGGTGCCATTTTTATAGAAAATATACCCCATGCTTCCTCTCTTCTCATGCCAATTTTTGGCCAAAAATAAAGAGGACAGGCATGGTTAATATTGGGGATAAATAAAGGTGTCATTCTTCTCCAGGAAGATAAGAATGGGTTCCTAAAATTTGGTCAAACCCTGATGCAGCCCAAATTGAATCCTATTCAATTTGGCTCAACCTAAGCCCAATTACTCAATCAAATTGAGTTCATTAGCAATCTAATTGCAAATTAATCCTCTAATAATTCAATAATTATTTTAATGCAACTTTTGCTTAGGATAATTTATCAATCGAATTGACCAAATTACCCCTGAATGATTCTTAATCATCAATCAGCCATTTGATCAACCTAGAAACTTCTATGCGTGGGACCCCATAGGTTCGAACCTAAGCCAGTAGCACAAAAACAACTTCTTGTACTAATTAAAATGACCATCTAGCAATGGTACCCGACGTCCGGATAGGCCGAATGATTGCAAAGCAACATTCAAGAATCCTTGGACTATGGTTACTATATAATTTATCCCTTTGACTCCTAATGCCAGGATGACTTAGAGCTCATTGTCAACCCTATAATTAGTACATCCATTATGTGATTAACTTTAGATATCCCGTGACTCCTCACTGGGATTATCCTGGTCAAGGTTTTTCTAAATTAATCACAAGACATTATCTCCTGTTTACAGAAGGGGTCAATTCCATCTCGACTCACAAACTGACTACGCAAATACTTGACTGCACCCAGTCATCTTCCGTCACTAAATTAGAAATTCAGGTGGTCCGGTACCAAAGTACAATGAGTTGCTTGCTAGTCACAGGTTGCGGTCTCAGGTTAGAGGGCCAAACTTATACCCATATCCACTCGGAACATCTCTTGACAGTAGAGCATTCCGAAATTGGTCACGTTCAGTGAAATGTACTCCAAGACTTCACCTGTATGGCATACCAGTGTCTCCACACTCTTTGGTTAAGAGGACAACCAATGTATATGTTACACAACGACCTAATCTCAATAATGCTGTCATCCTTGTAACAACATATCATTTGGTCGCGAACTGGTTTAAGGACTCGAAGATAAATCCTCCTTTATCATTAATAAGTTCTAAGGACTTCATCATATAAGAGTTCATTTGAAGATATAAAATGATGAATAATGCCAAATAACACTTTATTAATTTGTCAATTCATTTATAAAATTCAATCATTAACATACTGATAATTGACTCTTAGGATACAATTTCCAACAACTCCCACTTAGCCTAAAACCAATTGGCACAATATCTAATACCCATCTTCGACTTGTATTCGTTGAACTCTTTGGGTCAACCAGATTTTCTTTTGTATCAATTTTCTATAAATCAGTGTCACCTCGTTCTATAATCTTCCGAACCAGGTGATAGCGTCGCAGAATATGCTTGGTCCGCTGATGTGCTTTAAGTTTCTTTGCCTGAGCTATGGCTCCAATGTTATCACAAAATATAGGAACTGGACCATCAATGAAGGGTGCTACTCCAAGCTCGGTGATGAACTTGCGCAACCATACGGCTTCCTTGGCTGCATCAAATGTTGCGATGTATTCTGCTTCGTATGTAGAATCTGCCACTGTGTGCTGCTTGAAACTCTTCCAGCAGATAGCACCACTCTTAAGAGTAAAGATATAATCCGACACGCTCTTGCTATCATCTCGATCTGACTGAAAACTGGAATCAATATGTCCTTCAAGTATCAAGTCAGAATCACCATAGACAAGCCACTGGTCCTTAGTATTTCTCAAATACTTAAGGATGGTTTTTACAACCTTCCAGTGGTTGCTACCTGGATCAGACTGGTATCTGCTCACTACTCCTAGTGAGTATGCCACGTCTGGTCTAGTACATGTCATGGCATACATTATAGATCCCACTGTCGAAGCATATGGAATTCTATCCATACTCTCTCTTTCTTGAGGGGTTGTCGGACAATCCCTCTTAGAGAGGTTAATTCCGTGGCCCATCGGAAGATAGCTTTTCTTGGAATTAATCATACTGAACCTCTTCAGTATAATATCAATGTATGTGGATTGGGATAATCCAAGCAATCTTCTAGATCTATCTCTATAGATCTTCATCCCTATGATGTAAGATGCTTCTCCCAAATCCTTCATGGCAAATTGAGATGATAGCCAAACCTTTATTCCTTATAATGCAGGAATGTCATTCCCGATTAGAAGAACGTCATCCACATACAAAATAAGAAATACAATAACTGAACCATTTGCTCATTTATAAATGCAAGGTTTCTCTTCATTCTTAATGAAGCTATACGATTTGATCACCTTATCAAATCGTATATTCCAACTCCGTGAAGCTTACTTTAATCCATAAATGAATTTTTGAAGCTTACACACCTTAGACTTATCTGCAGATATAAAACTTTCAGGTTGCATCATATATACCTCCTCTTCTAAATCTCCATTTAGAAAAGCGGTTTTTACATCCATTTATCAGATTTTATAATCTAAGTGTGCTGCTATCGCAAACATAATCCGAATGGACTTGAGCATTGCCACAAAAAAAAATGTCTCGTCAATACCATAACGTTAGCGATATTCCTTGGCAACCAGACGGGCTTTATAGGTCTCCACCTTTCCGTCTGCGCCCCGTTTCCTTTTGAAAATCCACTTACACCCTATGGTGAGGATCCTAGTGTAATTTTGATGTTTCCAAAGCCATTGAGGTCAAATGGAAGTACTAATGCTTTCAATTCAATTGATCTAATACATAAGTAAGTAAGGAAGAAAGATTTGATACATCCTTGATACGCTTTGCTTGATATATTTAAAAGAACTTTCAAGAACACATCTAAAACAAATTATATTGGAAGAACTTGAGGAAAGAACTAATTTAGAGTTTAATATACCTTAGAGTCAAGTTCTTTTGATTGAAGCTTAACTCTGTCATTTACATGCTTAATACGCTTAAACTTTAATGTGCCAAGTATCCTAAGGAGAAAGAAATGATTTGCAATGTTGTTACTTCTTTTATATGTTTAATGTGCAAATCTAACCTAAAGATGCAGAAAAATAGGGTTAGAGTCGACCCCATAAGAGATGGAGTCGATCCTGGCACAATTTGGCACATTCTGGCACAAATGGCACAGATCTCGGGTCGACCCCAGAAAAGCTCGGGCCGACCCCAGCTTTAGACATCAGAAAAACAGCCTTCTGAAATTCACTGAGAGGGCCGACTCTAAGAAAGTTGGAGCCGACCCCAAGTTGAGCCGATCCCAGAAAAGTTTGAGCCAACCCCAGGTTGAGGCGACCCCAGAAAAAGTTGAGTCGATCCCAGATTGAAATGTCAAGAAAGCAAGTCTCTGGATTTCCTGAGAAGGCCGACCCCAGAAAAGCTTGAGCCGACCCCATCCTGATGAACAGTAACTTGAGCCAACCCCAGAAAAGCTTGAGCCGACCCCAGCCTGATGAACAGTAACTTGAGCCGACCCCAGATTTGCTCGGTCGACCCCAGCACGGCTGACAGCATAACGGCTAGTTCTGCAGAAGTACTTTTTGAGCTCCCAACGGCTATAAACGGCTAGTTTCTCCATTCCAACGGCTAGAAAGTCATCTTTGGAGGTTGGAGAAGTATTTAAGAGCCACTATTCTGTTGGAAGTTGTGTCCCAAAGCAAATTTTTAATTGTAAGAAATTGGATTATGTATATATATTTTATTAAAATGAATAAAAATTTATTCTGGTAATTTTCTATTCATCACAAGTGTTGCATCTTCAAATTGAACTCCTGTGTATTGTGATGAAGTCCTTAGGACTAATTTAGTGGATAAAAGAGGTTTTATCATTTAGTCCTTAAACCAGTTCGCGACCAAATGACAAGCTGTCAATTGGACGATAGCTATGTCAAGTATAGGTCGTTGTGTGCCATTTAGTTGGTTGTCCTCTTAAACCAAGGAGTGTGGAGACACTGTATGGCATACAGGTGAGATGTAGGAGTACATCGTCACTGAATAGTGACTCACCTGCGTAGCACTCCACTGTCGGGAGTTAGCTCGTAAAACGTATGGGCATAAGTACCCCTTAGACCTGAGACTGTCACGGTGACTTGCAAGCAACTCACTGTACTTAGGCACTGGATGACCTGAATTTCTAATTCAGGGATCGGAAGGATGCTGGGTGCAGTCAAGTACTCGCGAAGTCTGTGTACGAGTCAAGATGGGATTGACCACTCCAGATTAGAGGAGTTGATGTCTTGCTGTATTTCAATTCAGTAAACCTTGGCCAGGGTAAACCAAGTGATGGTCACTTGATTTGATTAATTGAAATATACTATGGATGACTGGATCCAGAGTTCGACAGTCCACTCTGAGGTCATCTTGAGCATCGAAGGTCATAGGGATGAATTATGCAACAACGATACGTCTAGGTTCTTGAATGTTGCTTTGCATATTTGACCTATCCGGACGTCGGGTATCATTGCTAGATGGTCACCTCGATTAGTGCATGGAGTAGTCCATGTACTACCGGCTTAGTGTTCGAACCTATCGGAGTCACGCACATTAGTCAAGCTGAGTAGGAAGGTCTTGACCCAATTTAATTAAGAATTAAATTATGGGTCATTTGGAATTTGGCTCTGTCTATGTTCAGCTAGCACTGAACATGAGGTACATGCTAAATTTCATGGATGAACAACTAATTAAGTCTGTATTTCGGGTCAATCAAGTTTTAATTAATATAATTGAACTTGATCAGGACTCAATTGTTGAGATTGGATTTGATTGGGTCTAAATTAGTGTAATTGGGCTCGATCATGATTTAATTGGGATTTAATTTCGTATTTGTTCTGATCTAAGTCGGACTTGGATCGAGCCGAAACTAGACCCAATTGAATCTCCTATGAGTCAGACTCATGTGGAATTTTTTCGGGTCAAAAATTCATTCAAATGGGCTGCAAATTTGGTTTAGAACCAAATAGACTAACTTATGATCAAATGGGCTAACCCATTTGTATCAAGTTGACTTTTCCCATTTTATGTGGTTGCTGACCGTGAATAAATGCCATGGACCCGTGGACCACTCCCTTCACATGGACCCTTAGCATTTGTTTTGTGAGCCGCGACTCACCTGGGACGCATGAAACAGAGCTTCTCTGTTTCACGCGTCCGCAAGCTTTCCGACCGGCGATTGCGCGGCCAACCGGCCTCCGGCCAGACGGCCGACTAGACCGGAATGTGCGGTTTTGAACCGCCAACATTCCAGTCCAGTTTGATTTTTGAAATCCGGCAATAATAGGCATTAATCGCTGGTTTATTCCATGGTTGTTTTTGAAACAACCGTTATCAAATTCATTCATATTTGATAATGAATGAATTCAATAACGCTGGACCATTACGCCTCTTAACTCCTCTCAGCGTTGGCCTATTTGTAGGCCACCGTTTCCTCTCGAATGGAGAGAGAGAGAAAAAAAATTTTCTTGGGAAGAAAATGTCAGACAGAGAAGGAGATTTGATTCTGTGGAGAAGAAGAAGAAGAGAAAGGAAGGAGTCCTTTCTCTCTGGTGGTTTGGAGTTCGGCCCAGATCCGGTGTCCTCTCCTCCCTTCCATTCCCTCTGTGATCGGGATCAAGAGACGAGCATCTGTGGCTTGTGCGTGCTGTGAAGAAACGGGAGAAAAGAAACTGAAGAAAGAAAGAAAGAGAAGAAAGAAAGAAAGAGAAAAGAGAACGTCCTTTTTCTGGATTTCTTTTCTTCCAAGGGTCCTTTTGCAAAATATTGTTTTGCACGAGTAAAAACATCATCCAACCTTCTTGCGAAGTTTGACGTGCGTGCGAAGTAGAGGGCTTGTAGATCCAGGCCTCGCAGAGCTACCTTCAGGGATCTAGATCCAGATCCAGATTCAAATTACCTCGACCAACTTCCGCTACGGCCTTGAGGTAATTTTACACAAAAGTTAAATTTAATATTTATAATTGTTATAAATAAAATAAAAAAAATTAAAACTGATTTTTCATGCCTGGCGTTCGATTTTATCGGACAACTCGGGAAATTTTTCCTTCAACTGGTATCAGAGCAAGGTTGGCCGATGGAATTGGCCTATAATATCTAGAATTATGCATGATTTAATTTTTAAATTTAGATTAGATCTAGATTTATTGATAAAATATCAATCTTGTGCTGAATTATAAGGTTGTCCTGCTATAAGGTTAACCCCTTATAGTGAAAAGGTTGTCCTAGCACAAAATTGAGATTAATTTGTATCATAAAATAAATAGTTTATTTTTGTGAAATTATGCATAATTGATGTTTATGAAATTTCAGTTTTAAATTTATTATGACCACAAAATTTAAATATAAATTGTTTATATTTGGAATAAATTGACACCTTGAATCCATGATCATAATGCATTTAATAAAGAATTAAATGTTGAATTTAAAATTTAAAATTTGAATTTCAAATAAAGATTTAAAATTCAAAATTTGAAATTCGAATTAAAATTTAAATTTGAACATGGGATTTGGGGATGGGTTAGCACAATCAGATTAGTTGACTAGGTTAGACCTAATCATGAAATCAAATTGAAATGGACTAACTTAAGAAACATGATTTAATCTAATCAATAGTTGAACTAGACTAAATCAAGGTTTATAAAATGATCAAACTCAATAGTTGTAGTTTATCATATCCAAACATTTCAATTGGATCTGATTGTGGCTTAGTGGTCGAGCCCGAGTTCCCAAGGATAACCTAAATCAACTTGATAAACCAATTGGTGTCTAAGGTAAGTCGGCATTTGATCATGGTTTTTAATTGGGGCTACCTCTTACCTGGCCAACATAGTTGGTGTCTAGGAAAGAGGTTAATGGCGTAACCCTCCCATGATCTCTCTTACCTGGCCAATTTGGTCGATCAAGTTTTGATTAAGGTACCTTGATACTTGGCACTCACCCATGCCATTAAGAAAAATCAGTGTGACTGATTTAGGTGTCTAATAGACCAATAAGAGCTAGTCCTCTATATGATTTGGTGAAGTCAGTGGGAGGATTTAGAATTATCGGTCAGTGTTACATATCATTTAAAATCCTCTAAATTATTAGGTCCTTAAAATGATAAAGTTATATAGATAACTAGATTATAGCCTCCCATTAAGGTGAATGATAATAGGTCCAATATTACAGTTGAACATGCAGGACGCTTCCGTCTGGTGTTCCTCTAAATACTGGAATTATCCTTCATTATATGATAGCTCTTTGAGCTATCTAATTGTGATTAGGTTGGCCGAGCCTTCCTCGGGCCTGATCATACATTAGGTAGTATCATCGAGTTAGTTCATTAATGGTTGGACCTAACCAGGATTTTCAGTGGAGGCCTCCGCCTACTGATTACAACTTGGGGCAAAATTGATTGCTAGAAATTGTTTAGAGAAATAATTGGTAATGTACCTACCCTTAGATGCACATGGGTTGGCCAAGCCTTCCTCGGGCCCGTATGCAGTCTATGCGGATTCTAGTACCCACTAGGGAATTAAAGTAATTCCTCGAATTAAAGGTAGAGGCTATTAATTCGATTAAAATAGTGGGAGAAAACTTTAGACTAAAGTCCAAGTCTTTAGGATTAAATAAATCATATACTGATTAGTTGGATTTTTCCTTTATTTTTCAGATATGGCTAACTCTTTGTCCCTCCGAACACTATTAGACAATGATAAGCTTAATGGACCTAACTTCGATAGCTGGTATCGAAAGATGAAAATAGTATTAGAGCATGAGCGGATCCTGTATGTGATATCGGATCCTGCACCTGAGGAACCTGCAGCCAATGCACCACGTGCAATCAGAGACGCTTATCAGAAGTGGCTCAACGATCGCACTACAGTGCGTTGCATCATGAGGGCCTCGATGAATGATGAGTTTAGTCGTAAATTCGAGGAAGCGCAGCCAGTGGAAATCCTTCAAATGTTGAAGGAGTCTTTCGGCACACCTGATGATGTTGAACGACATAAGACCTCCTGCGCTATATTCAATGCCCGCATGAGGGAAGGGGCATCGGTCACCGATCATGTATTGTATATGGTCGAACAAATCGATCGCCTAAGTAAACTTGGCTTTCCTTTGCACGAGCAATTGGGCAAGGATGCCATTTTGAACTCACTTCCCAAGTCCTACCTGACCTTCCTTAGTCATTATAGAATGACTAAACCTGAAGTATCCTATCATGGTTTGCTAGGTTTACTGCAGACCTATGAGAAGGATCACCAACTCAAAAAGGAAACGGTGAATGTGGTAGGTGGGACTTCTGCAGGACTTTCTTCCTTTAAGAAAGGAAAGAAGAAGAAGGTGCAAAAAGCTCGTGCTGGGGTCTCTAAGCCCAGCCAGACTAAGAAGCGTAAAGCCGATAAGAGCAAGGCAGAGTGCTTCTTCTGTAAGAAGATGGGTCATTGGAAGCAGAACTGTCCGGCTTACATAGCGTCCCTTGATCCAAACAGGCCTAAGAAGAAAAAGCAGCAAACAGTTGCTGCACAAGGTAATTATATGATAACACCTTGTAATTTTTCAATTTATGATTCTACCACTTGGGTATTGGATACCGGAAGTCCAATTAATATTTGCAATTCGTTGCAGGGACTTCAAGTTAGTAGAAGATTCAAGAATGACGAGAGATTCCTGAACGTTGGAGATGGAAGATCAGTTCCAGTCCTAGCTTTAGGAGTCATTCAGCTTGTTTTTGAATCTAGAGTAGTCATATTAGATGATTGTCATTATTGTCCAACATTTTTAATGAATGTCATCTCTGTAGGCCTTTTGGCCAAAAATGGTTATTGTTTATCAATAAAAGAAAATTTTTGTGATATCATTTTGAATGGTATTAAAATTTTTCGTGGACAATTGAAATATGGCATTTATACTCTATCACTGCCTGTGAATGTAATGTACACCTCTAATAAACGCCCTAAGTTAGATAATGTCAATGAAGCCTATTTGTGGCATTGCCGGTTAGGTCACATAAATAAAAACAGGATAAACAGGTTAGCCCAACAGGGCATTTTAGAAATCAATGATTGTGAATCATTGCCAACTTGTGAATCCTGTCTTCTGGGTAAGATGACCAAGTCACCTTTTTCTGGAAAGGGTGAACGAGCTAGCGATGTTCTTGGCCTCATACATACTGATGTATGTGGACCTATGAACGTAAGTGCCAAAGGTGGTTATGCCTACTTCATAACCTTCACAGATGACCTATCCAGGTATGGGTATGTCTATCTGATGAAGCATAAGTCGGAATCATTTGAAATGTTCAAACGATTTCGTAATGAAGTAGAAAAACAGACTGGAAAGAGTATTAAGATCCTTCGGTCAGACCGAGGAGGAGAATACCTTTCCGGTGATTTCTTGACTTATCTAGAGGAGAATGGGATTCTCTCACAATGGACCCCTCCAGGAACACCTCAGCACAATGGTGTATCCGAAAGGAGGAATCGAACTCTGTTAGACATGGTTCGATCCATGATGGGGTTTACTAGTCTGCCTGTATCTTTTTGGGGTTATGCTTTAGAGTCTGCGTGTATAATACTAAATAAGGTTCCAAGTAAGTCTATTGAGAAGACTCCATATGAGATATGGACTGGGCGTAAGCCGACACTTTCATACCTTAGGGTTTGGGGATGTCCGGCTTATGTTAAACGTTCTCAAACTGACAAACTTGGTCCTAGGTCCGATAAGTGTTATTTTGTAGGGTACCCCAAGGAAACTAGGGGTTATTACTTCTACCTTCCTAATGAACAAAAGGTGTTCGTAGGACTTAAGGCAACCTTTTTGGAAAGGGAATTCCTTAGTGAAGGAATTGTTGCCTCTAAGGTTGAACTTAGTGAAGTTCAACAGGTAAAAGATTTAACACAATCTACTGAACCCACAGAACCGGATTCAATTAGATCAAACCCGGAGCCCAATGTAGAAGCACCATTAAGGCGATCAGGTAGAGTACTGCGTCAAGTGGATAGATACTATGGTTTCTTGGTCCAAGACGCAGATCCCATTGAGCTCGATGAGAACAATGAGGATCCGATCACCTATATGGATGCTATGCAGAGGTCCGACTCTGAGTTGTGGCTTAACGCCATGAGATCCGAAATGGAATCCATGGAAATCAATAGTGTATGGACACTAGTTGATCCACCCGAAGGGATAAAACCCGTAGGGTGCAAATGGATCTTCAAAAGAAAGAGAGGCGCAGACGGAAAGGTGGAAACCTATAAAGCCCGTCTGGTTGCCAAGGGGTATCGTCAACGTTATGGTATCGATTATGACGAGACTTTTTCCCCTGTGGCAATGCTAAAATCTTTTCGGATCATGCTAGCTATAGCAGCATATATGGATTATGAAATCTGGCAAATGGATGTGAAAACAGCTTTTCTAAATGGAGAGCTGGAAGAAGAGGTGTATATGATACAACCTGAGGGTTTCACATCCATAGACGAGTCCAAAGTATGCAAGCTACAAAAGTCCATTTATGGACTTAAGCAAGCTTCTCGAAGTTGGAACATACGTTTCGATAAAACTATCAAAACATATGGCTTCGTTAAGAACGAAGAAGAACCTTGTGTCTACAAGTGGGTTAACGGTTCAGTGATCACATTTCTTGTATTGTATGTGGATGACATTCTCTTAATTGGGAATGACATTCCTGCATTACAAAATGTGAAACTTTGGCTGTCATCACAGTTCTCCATGAAGGATCTGGGAGAAGCATCCTACATCCTAGGGATGAAAATCTATAGAGATAGATCTAAGAGGTTGCTTGGATTGTCCCAATCCACGTACATCGACACTATGTTGAAGCGGTTCAACATGGAGAATTCCAAGAAGGGCTATCTTCCGATAGGCCAAGGAATTTCTCTCTCTAAGAAAGATTGTCCGACAACTTCCGAAGAGAGAGAGCGTATGAGTAGAATCCCATATGCTTCTGCAGTAGGTTCTATTATGTACGCCATGACATGTACAAGACCGGATGTTGCTTACTCACTAGCAGTAGCAAGTAGGTATCAGTCTGATCCAGGTGAGAACCATTGGAAGGTGGTGAAAACCATCCTTAAGTATTTAAGAAATACTAAGGACCAATGGTTAATCTATGGAGAATCTGACTTAAAACTTGTGGGGTTTACAGACTCTAGTTTTCAGTCAGACCATGATGACAGTAAGAGTATGTCAGGATTTGTGTTTACCCTGAATGGAGGAACAGTCTGCTGGAAAAGTTCCAAGCAGCATTCAGTAGCCGATTCCGTATGCGAAGCAGAGTATGTTGCTGCATCAGATGCGGCAAAGGAAGCTGTTTGGATCAAGAAATTTATAAATCAACTTGGTGTTGCTCCCTCAATCAACGGTCCAGTTCTTTTGTATTGTGACAATACTGGAGCCATTGCACAAGCAAAGGAGCCAAAGTCTCACCACAGGACCAAGCACATTCTGCGTCGCTACCACCTTGTACGAGAGATCGTGGAACGAGGTGACGTCAATCTTCAGAAGATCGATGGAAAGGAGAACCTAGCTGACCCATTCACTAAAGCCCTTTCTGTAAAGGAGTTCGATTATCACAAATCGAAGATGGGTATAAGATACTGTACAAATTGGCTTTAGTCCAAGTGGGAGTTGTTGGGAATTGTGTCCCAAGGCCAATTTTTAATTGTAAGAAATTGGATTATGTATATATATTTTATTAAAATGAATAAAAATTTATTCTGGTAATTTTCTATTCATCACAAGTGTTGCATCTTCAAATTGAACTCCTGTGTATTGTGATGAAGTCCTTAGGACTAATTTAGTGGATAAAAGAGGTTTTATCATTTAGTCCTTAAACCAGTTCGCGACCAAATGACAAGCTGTCAATTGGACGATAGCTATGTCAAGTATAGGTCGTTGTGTGCCATTTAGTTGGTTGTCCTCTTAAACCAAGGAGTGTGGAGACACTGTATGGCATACAGGTGAGATGTAGGAGTACATCGTCACTGAATAGTGACTCACCTGCGTAGCACTCCACTGTCGGGAGTTAGCTCGTAAAACGTATGGGCATAAGTACCCCTTAGACCTGAGACTGTCACGGTGACTTGCAAGCAACTCACTGTACTTAGGCACTGGATGACCTGAATTTCTAATTCAGGGATCGGAAGGATGCTGGGTGCAGTCAAGTACTCGCGAAGTCTGTGTACGAGTCAAGATGGGATTGACCGCTCCAGATTAGAGGAGTTGATGTCTTGCTGTATTTCAATTCAGTAAAACCTTGGCCACGGTAAACCAAGTGATGGTCACTTGATTTGATTAATTGAAATATACTATGGATGACCGGATCCAGAGTTCGACAGTCCACTCTGAGGTCATCTTGAGCATCGAAGGTCATAGGGATGAATTATGCAACAACCATACGTCTAGGTTCTTGAATGTTGCTTTGCATATTTGACCTATCCGGACGTCGGGTATCATTGCTAGATGGTCACCTCGATTAGTGCATGGAGTAGTCCATGTACTACCGGCTTAGTGTTCGAACCTATCGGAGTCACGCACATTAGTCAAGCTGAGTAGGAAGGTCTTGACCCAATTTAATTAAGAATTAAATTATGGGTCATTTGGAATTTGGCTCTGTCTATGTTCAGCTAGCACTGAACATGAGGTACATGCTAAATTTCATGGATGAACAACTAATTAAGTCTGTATTTCGGGTCAATCAAGTTTTAATTAATATAATTGAACTTGATCAGGACTCAATTGTTGAGATTGGATTTGATTGGGTCTAAATTAGTGTAATTGGGCTCGATCATGATTTAATTGGGATTTAATTCCGTATTTGTTCTGATCTAAGTCGGACTTGGATCGAGCCGAAACTAGACCCAATTGAATCTCCTATGAGTCAGACTCATGTGGAATTTTTTCGGGTCAAAAATTCATTCAAATGGGCTGCAAATTTGGTTTAGAACCAAATAGACTAACTTATGATCAAATGGGCTAACCCATTTGTATCAAGTTGACTTTTCCCATTTTATGTGGTTGCTGACCGTGAATAAACGCCATGGACCCGTGGACCACTCCCTTCACATGGACCCTTAGCATTTGTTTTGTGAGCCGCGACTCACCTGGGACGCATGAAACAGAGCTTCTCTGTTTCACGCGTCCGCAAGCTTTCCGACCGGTGATTGCGCGGCCAACCGGCCTCCAGCCAGACGGCCGACTGGACCGGAATGTGCGGTTTTGAACCGCCAACATTCCAGTCCAGTTTGATTTTTGAAATCCGGCAATAATAGGCATTAATCGCTGGTTTATTCCATGGTTGTTTTTGAAACAACCGTTATCAAATTCATTCATATTTGATAATGAATGAATTCAATAACGCTGGACCATTACGCCTCTTAACTCCTCTCAGCGTTGGCCTATTTGTAGGCCACCGTTTCCTCTCGAATGGAGAGAGAGAGAAAAAAAATTTTCTTGGGAAGAAAACGTCAGACAGAGAAGGAGATTTGATTCTGTGGAGAAGAAGAAGAAGAGAAAGGAAGGAGTCCTTTCTCTCTGGTGGTTTGGAGTTCGGCCCAGATCCGGTGTCCTCTCCTCCCTTCCATTCCCTCTGTGATCGGAATCAAGAGACGAGCATCTGTGGCTTGTGCGTGCTGTGAAGAAACGGGAGAAAAGAAACTGAAGAAAGAAAGAAAGAGAAGAAAGAAAGAAAGAGAAAAGGGAACGTCCTTTTTCTGGATTTCTTTTCTTCCAAGGGTCCTTTTGCAAAAGATTGTTTTGCACGAGTAAAAACATCATCCAACCTTCTTGCGAAGTTTGACGTGCGTGCGAAGTAGAGGGCTTGTAGATCCAGGCCTCGCAGAGCTACCTTCAGGGATCTAGATCCAGATCCAGATTCAAATTACCTCGACCAACTTCTGCTACGGCCTTGAGGTAATTTTACACAAAAGTTAAATTTAATATTTATAATTATTATAAATAAAATAAAAAAAATTAAAACTGATTTTTCATGCCTGGCGTTCGATTTTATCGGACAACTCGGGAAATTTTTCCTTCATATTCATCAAAGGAAGGAATCTTGGTGAGGATCTAAGTGTACATTCAAGAGAAAAGGAAAATCCAAGAGAGTTCAATTTATTGCTTCAAGTTCAAACCCAAAAAAAATATGTTGAGCAGAATTTAAGTACCTTCAAGAGCTCAACCAATCCATTAAAGAGTGAAGCAATCTCAATGAAGAAAAGAAAAGCGCCTTCAAAGAGATAACATTTTTCTTTTCTTCTCGTTAGTGCATATTTGTTATATTTGCTCATTTAGGAGCTTTATACCTTTGATTTCTTATTCATTGTAAGGTTTGTTGGTGAGCCCGTAAAACCAACGGTGTAGATTGTTGGTGTTGGGAATTGTATCCTAAATGTCAATCGTCAGCATGTTGATGATTAAATGAATTGACAAATTAATAAAGTATTATTTGGCATTATTCATCATTTCATCTTCGAATGAACTCTTATATGATGAAGTCCTTAGGACTTATGTTATGATAAAGGAGGATTTATCTTTGAGTCCTTAAACTTGTTCGCGACCAAATGATATGTTGTTACTAGGACGACAACATTATCGAGATTAGGTCGTTGTGTGACATATACGTTGGTTGTCCTCTTAACCAAGGAGTGTGGAGACACTGGTATGCCATACAGGTGAAGTGTAGGAGTACATTTCACTGAACGTGACCAATTCCGGAATGCTCTACTGTCGAGAGATGTTTCGAGTGGATATGGGTATAAGTTTGGCCCTCTGACTTGAGACCGCAATCTGTGACTAGCAAGCAACTCACTGTACTTTGGTACTGGACTACCTGAATTTCTAATTCAGTGATGGAAGGTCACTGGGTGCAGTCAAGTACTTGCGTAGTCAGTTGTGAGTTAAGATGAAATTGACCCCTCTTGGAAATAGGAGATAATGTCTTGTGATTAATTTAGCAAAATCTTGGCCAGGGTAATCTCAGTGAGGAGTCACGGAATATCTAAAGTTAATCACATAATGGATGTACTAATTATAAGGTTGACAGTGAGCTCTAAGTCATCCTGGCATTAGGAGTCAAAGGGATTGAATTATACAGTAACCATAGTCCAGAATTTCAGAATATTTGCTTCGCATATATTCGGCCTATCCGGACGTCGGGTACCATTGCTAGATGATCACATCGATTAGTATAGGAAGACATTCCTATACTACCGGCTTAGGTTCGAACCTATGAGGTCACACGCATAGAAGTTTCTAGGTTGATCAAATGGCTGATTGATGATTAAGAATCATTCAGGGGTAATTTGGTCAATTCGATTGACAAATTATCCAAAGCAAAAGTTGTATTAAAATAATTATTAAATTACTGGAGGACTAATTAGCAATTAGATTGCTAATGAACTCAATTTGATTGAGTAAATTAGGCTTAGGTTGAGCCAAATTGAATAGGATTCAATTTGGGCTGCATCAGGGTTTGACCTAATTGGATTGGGTTCAACCCAAGTAGATTGAGCTTGACCCAATTGATGGGACTTGACCCAATTGGATTGGGCTTGATTCAAATAAATTAGAAGACCTTATTTGATAAGGATTATGAGTCCAAATAATCAGAATTGGATAAGGAGAAGAATCCCTAAATTTTAGGAACCCATCCTTATCTTCTTGGAGAAGAATGACACCTTAATTTATTCCCAATATTTTCTACGCCTATCCTCTTTATTTTTGGCCAAAAATTGGCATGAGAAGAGAGAAGGCGTGGGGCTATAATTCCTATAAAAATGGCGCCTTAAATCTTTCTAGAAAGATTTAGATGAATTTCCTAATTTGTAGGGATTGCATGGTGAATGAAATAGGGTGGTCTGCGGCTGAAATTTGGACGCATGAATTCCTATCTTTTAGGGATCCAAAATGTACAAAATTTGGATATGTTTATCTCCTCTTAGCTGCCAAACCACCAAAATTTTTTGGGAATTTTATCAGCCAAATTAGTTGGCTAAATTAGGTGTGATACGTGGGGGATCTTTTGGCTATAAAAGACCCCCATGCCTTGGGTTCAAAATATACCATATTTAGAGGTTTCAAAAAATTTTGAAAAAATTTTTTGAGGACCTCCATCCCTTCTTCTCCTTCTTCCTCATGTCCATCCTCCATCTCCTTGAAGAACAATCAAAGGTTGAGCGTTTAGAAGGAGAAAGCTTCAGCCATTGCAGCATTCCTGCGCGAGCTAGCACTCCCGCGGAAGACGATCTACCTAGGGCTTTGCGTGTACTTCTCGTAGAGGCCATTCGTGTGTGTGGCTGCGAAGTCAAGGATCAGATCCATAAGTTTCATCCATCATAAAAGGTATTAATTTAGCATTAATCATTTATTATGGTGTCAAGGTCTAGGTCCGATTCTCCGAGATTTTACCCTCTTTTGGGGCTCCTCACGGAGATATCTCCAGAATCAATTCGATGGATATTCGGAGATTAATTGGAATAGAGTTCTTAAGTTTCAGATCTGATAGTTAATCATGCATAAAAATTTTAGCATAATTGTTTAAATGATTTCGGCATAATCCTATATGTTCTTAATGTGCTGATTTCTAGATTTGATCTTGTAAGCATGTATGAATTAAATTGTTTGATTCATTTTTCCGCTGCATTCTTGAAATTTAAAAAGAACTACGTATGGCTTGATCCCCCTTATGAAGGGGTACGTAGGCAACCCAATCAGGTTCAGCCATGGTTTTTAAAAAAATGAAAAAAAATTCAGCATGCTTAATACCGAAGAACCTAGGATTCACTTTCAGTTGGTAAGCCCGTAAAACCAACGTAGGTTGTTGGTGAGCCCGTAAAACCAACATAGGTTGTTGGTAAGCCCGTAAAACCAACATAGGTTGTTGGTGAGCCCGTAAAACTAACATAGGTTGTTGGTGAGCCCGCAAAACCAACGTTAGGTTGTTGGTGATCCCGGAAAACCAAAATGTAAAAGTTTTGGATTGTGAGCCCGAAAAACAATCCTACTGTAATCTGAGGGATTATAGTAAAATTTCTAAGTGGACACTTGGGGAGTGAACGTAGGTGCCTTGGGGTGCACCAAACCACTATACATCGTGGTGTTTGTGTTGTGGCTTCACTTGTGATTATTCTTGCATTATCTTTCATCTTTGCTATAGTTTAATTCATTGAAGTAATTTAAGAAAGCATCCACCGCACTCAACTAAGGAAGTTTTTTAAAGCACTAAAAATTTGGAAAAACCCAATTCACCCCACCTCTTGGGTTGTCATCTTGGGCAGCAAGTGGTATCAGAGCAGGTGCTCTATAATTTCTTGCCTTGTGACTTTGACCTAACTGTCAAAGAGCCAAAGATCATGACAACTCAAATAGATAGTTTTCTAGGAGAGGGACAATTAATTGATAGACCTTCACTATTTAATGGTATAAACTACACACATTGGAAAGCACGCATGTGCATTTTTATTCAAGCACATGACTACGATTTATGGAGTATCATAGTCAATGGGCTATACACAAATACTAATCATGATAAGAAAATGGCTCAGCAAAATGCAAAAGCCATGAATATTCTATATTGTGCATTGGATGATAGTGAACTTAATAACATATCTTTTTGCATAACTGCTAAGGAAATATGGAGTATGCTTGAAGTTAAATATGAATGCACTAACATTTCTAGTGAATTTGAAACTAGCTCCGAAGAAGAAGAGCAGCAAACTGAAATTGAAAATCTATGTTTTGTGGCACATGAACATGAGGTATGTACTCGAATACAAAGTGATTTCTCATTCAAAAATTAAGTACATACTGAAGCTCAACCTGATTTTACATTTGATGAACTTCATGATGCATTTTCTGATTTATACTTAGAATACAAGAAGCTTAATTTAATGAATAAGAAGCTTAGTTTAAAGAATAAAAAGCTACATCTGAAAATGTCAGAAGAAAGAAATTCTACTGCTGAAATGAAAGACAAATTAAATTATGAGAATGAACACTTAAGATTAAATTCAGAAAAATTGATTCAGAAAAATCAGAATTTAATTGAAAAAAATCAAAACTTAAGTGAAAAAGTTAACCAACTAAAATCTTTTATTAACAAATTCACTGTAAGTTCAGAAAGATTAAAAACGATGTTTGAAAGCCAATATGCTATTTTTGATAAATCAAAACTTGGCTGGACTTCTTTACTTAAACTCCTAAATAAAAGGGTTATCAATTCACCAAGCAAACCATCAAATAAGATAACTTATTTCAAACATAAAAAGATTGGGTATAACAACTTTGCCTATAGTTCCAATACTATTAAAACAAATGGTAAAGTTGTTACTATTAAACAAATTTGGGTTCCAAAAGGAACCATATGCACTAACCATCAAGGACCCAAGCAAGTTTGGGTACCTAAAATGAAAATATAAGGGTGTAGATATAAGTGTGCCAAGTTACCCAATAGAATAAATGGAACTCTCATATAAATGGGTGCGTTGACATATAATTTAAAATAAGTCTCAACTTATTCATTAAATCTAGTATCAGGTTTAACATTCTACATCATATATTAAAATTACGATACTCTCTGCATCAAAGCTTTAAATGCCTTATTTGTATGTTAAATTTTTATCTCAACAATCTTAGCATAAAATTTTTCTAGTGCTTGCATGATAATAAGAAAACAATGAATGAATATGTATAACCTTCCCCTTTAAGTTTTTCAAAATCTAAATTTCTTCCCTAGTATAAATGTTTGATGCTGATTTCATGCTAAACTTTATTGAGCATAATACTTATGAAATCTTATGTTATCCTTTGTGAAGGTATGAATGTAATTCATCATGTTATTATTATACCATTCATTCCTTATATGATTATCTGAAATGTATTATGATTTGTTTTATAAGTCTCATATATGCATCATAGGTTAAACCATAATCATCTCAAATTGGTTCAATCATAAATGATTAATGTGTTATGATCATAATAAGAAACTTACTTAAAAGTTTTTATAATAACAAATCGTCTTCCCTCTTACAAGTAATGCTCAAGACTATTCTAAAATTCAAAATCAATAAATTTGATCACTAAAATATTTCATTGAGCATAATCATTGTATCCATGATTAATATCTTTCTCTAAAATTATCTCAAACTCTGCTGATTGTTTTTAACCTATCATGTTTAATCTGAGCATAAAAATCTTTTAAAGCATGAATATTAATTCCTTTGAACTATCTCTCATAAGTCAAAAACAAAATCTTATCTGCTCTAAAAGAAGATTGCTTATCTCTCTGAAACATGATTACTTATGTTGAAAGTTGAAACATAATCAGAATTCTGATAGAAACAATTGTTTAAGATAATTTGATTAAAACCTAACTTGTATATCTTATTGATAATTATCTTAAGCAAATAAAATCTAAGCTAAATTGATTTTAAAAACAAGAAATTGATTTGACCTTGATGAATCTTTCTATTGCCTCACATGCTTGTCCTTGAACCATCGTACTTAATGAAACTATCTCTTTAGTTCAAGTGACTTGTGCTTGCTTATATTTAGGCAATCTCTTGAGTAGAATGACTCAATATTCAATTATTGTCATGTCTTATTTTGAGTCATCTAGTTAAAAAAAAAATATGTTGTATGAATGTTTTGTATCTTGAAAAAACTAATGACTTTCCTTCAAGAAAGAAAAAGATTTTGCTAATAATGCAGGATCTATGAACAAGAAATGAGAGATTTCAACTTGAAGGACACCTCCACATAAGGTACAATAAACATTCACATGCAAACAAGAGAGAGGATCTTCTTCAGCCAAAAACTTTATACATAAGAAATCTAGTAGGTATTTGACTTGAAGAATGCAGAATGAATCGGTAACTTCAGATACCTCTCTCGTAAATTAACTGAGCAAAGTCAATAACTTATGGTATGATTAAAGTCTTTAATTACTAATTTCTTGATATCATGCCTACAGATGTATTGACTAACTTATGCTTTTGGAAATTGTTTTATGGTTTGCCTAATTTGAAATATACCTTTGCGTATATAATGCATAACCATGAAATAGACAAGTTTATGCTTCAAATTTTGATTTAAAATAACTTGTGATAAACTATGAATTCTTGAGCATAATTAAAATGTTGTTTGCATGATATACATCTATATGATACATTAGATTATTTCTTTATTCTACTCTTTCATGTAAATTACTTGAGAATAATAAAAAGAGAGAGATAAAGAAAAGAAAATGAACATTAATTAAGGAAAGTATAACCTAAGTAAAAGCAAATACTCCAATCTTAAGGAAAGGCAAAACAAACATAATATATTCGGCACATTTGTGAGACTTGTGTGAGCATTCTATTGGAAAGAATAAAATCAGTGCTAAATTGTATTTAAATAGGAGAAACTTTATTTGAAAAGAATTGATTTTAATCCTTGACATACTTGTTCCTAATGCTTTAATGGTATGCATACTATATTTCGCATGTAGCATGATGTTTTGAATTGTGAGTTTTCAATATTAAAAAAAATTGAGGATTTTGTTCAAATATAATTTGTAATGCTCTATGCCTAGATAATTTGATTGAAACATGTTTCTATCAACAACAACATTATTTTGTTTTAGTGAATATCTTTTGCAAAATACAAGAAAAGAACTGATGACCCAAAGATTGATTTAAAGATTGATTTTGATGATCACAAAACCTTGAAGTATAAATACTAATGTTTGTGTTGCAAGGAGAAAGATATTTATTTTGCAAGGAACATAGCAAGTTGGAAGAACACAAGAAGAACTCCAAAGTTCTCAAGAAAAGTTGGAAGAAAGTTACACTTCATTGGCCCAAGTTTCAAATTCAAAGGACTCAAGTTGGAAGAGCAAATTCAAAGGAAAATTCAAAAGAATAGTCCTCGAGTCGACTCCTGGATAGTACGAGTCGACTCCAGGGAGTAACAAGGCAGAAACAAAGAGAAGATATTTTGGACCCTGAGAGCCGAGTCGACTCCCGAAGAACTCGAGTCGACTCCGATGGTTGGCAGGTCGACTCCTAAGGAAGTAAGAGTCGACTCCCAGAGAAATACAAGGCAAAAAGTCAGAGAGCCAATTTCAGACACTGAGAGCCGAGTCGACTCCCGCGAAGTCCGAGTCGACTCCAAAGCAGCGCAACCCCAAAAACAGAAGACGGTATTTTCGTCTCTGAGAGGCGAGTCGACTCCAAGACAGTTCGAGTCGACTCCAAGGCAGCGCGACCCCAAAATACAGAGGATCAGTTTTCGGGCTCTGAGAGCCGAGTCGACTTCAAGAGAATCCGAGTCGACTCGAGGAAGAAAATCAGAAAATATGTCCTCTGGATTCCTGAGAATGAGCCGACCCCCAAGTGCCCGAGTCGTCTCCAGCTATTGGCGAGTCGACTCCAGTTTGGTCCGAGTCGACTCTAGGACAAGGCATGCACATTAATTCAAATTTGGAACAGTGGCCGAGTCGTCTCCAGAAAAGCACGAGCCGACTCCTGCAACAGGCGAGTCGACTCCAGATCGCGCGAGTCGACTCCGATCCCAACGAAAACTTTGTCAGGAGTTGCAGACTGTGCACAACGGCTCTATTTTTGTCTCTAACGGCTAGATTTCTATTTCCACGACATCTAAAGCTATAAAATCAAGAGGAGAGCTAGGATAGAGAGGATGGAAGTGGGAGAAAATATTTAGGAAAGAGATCTCAAAGAAAAATCTCCCAAAAGCACAAAAGGGCCATTCAAAGCAAATAGAGAGAAGAAGAGCATGCGAGTGAATCCCAAAGCTTTCTCTTCAACTGTGTGCTGCCTCGGTGATCCTCTACTTCGTGCAAAATCAGAAGAGGGTCAAGTGAAGAAGAAGCCGAGTTCCTCCATCTATGAATTAGTTTGAGGGCTTCTTCTCTTTACTTTACTTATTTATATTTGCTATATCTGCTTAAGTGAGAAGCTTGTATTTGTTTTTAAACCTTTGTTTTAATATCTTGTAACTTGATTCAATCAAGGGATTGAATCAAGGGGTTAAGGTTTGTTGGTAAGCCAAAGGAAAAACCAACGGTGTAAGGTTGTGGTTGGTGAGCCTTTGGAAAAACCAACTGGGTTGATTGTGAACCCGGAAAACAATCGTTGTAAGGTTGTGGTTGGTGAGCCTGTGGGAAAACCAACTGGGTTTGATTGTGAACCCGGGAAAACAATCGGTTGGTTCTAGTCGGTGAGCCTGTGAAAACCGACCGAGTTCGTTGTTATCTCGCAAAACAACAAGTTGGGTTGTGAGCTTGTAAAACAACCGGCTGTAATCTGTAGGATTATAGTGAAATTCCCAAGAGGTCTTGGGGAGTGGATGTAGGTGCTGGGGTGCACCGAACCACTATATGTTTGTTGTGTTTGTAATGCTTCTTGTCATTGTCTAACTTACTCACTTACTTACTTAGATAAATTGCTTGCTTAACTCTTATCCGCGCATCCTTTAGTTGCAAGCATAATCAATCAAGTCACAATCTATACATCAAACTGTTGCTAAGTTTGAATTTCACTGTGCATCTATACAACTTAGCATAATTAACTCTAAAAGATTAGAAGTAGTTGAAAAGTTTTTAAAAGACCCAATTCACCCCCCCCCCTCTTGGGTTGTATCTACTGGGCAACAAGTGGTATCAGAGCAGGTGCTCTAAGATTAATTATTGATCTCACGATCAAGAGCCAAAGACCATGACAACTCAAATAGATAGTTTTCTAGAAGAGGGACAATTAATTGATAGACCTCCACTACTTAATGGCTTAGACTACACATATTGGAAAGCACGCATGCGCATTTTTGTTCAATCACAAAACTATAAAATATGGAGTATCATTATAAATGACTCTCATACACTCTCTCAAGCTGTCAATGAAAAAGACTTAACACAATTGAATGCTAATGCTATGAACATTCTATATTGTGCTATCCATGAATCTATATTTCATAAGATTTCTGCATGCTTATCTGCTAAGGAGATCTGGGATACTTTAGAAAATATTTATGATAAATCTCATATTAGCTCACATGTGCTTCAATTACATACTAACAATGAGACTGCAGAAAAAAGTGTTGAATCTCCCACCTCAGTCGAGTCGACTCCAAGTATTTCAGAGTCGACTCCCAAGTTAGCCGAGTCGACTCCAATAAGGCCCGAGTCGACTCCGAGGTAGAACAGTTCAAAAAATAAAGAGTTCGGTGATGAAAACAAGGATCCATTTCCAAACACCGAAAGATTCAAAAGCTTCCTAAAGACAAAGAAGAAGAGGAAGCAAGAAGAAAGGAAGAAAGAGATAAAAAGCAAGAAAGTCTTGACCAAGGAAGAGTCAAGCAAGAAATTGAAAGCTAGGAGCAACAATGATGATATTAGCTCCAAAGAACTACAAGAGGTAACTAACTTGTGCTTCATGGCACAAGAAGATAAGGTAAAATCTGAATCTACCTTTATATCAAATGATTTTCAAGAAGAATTCCCTTATGATGAATTATTAAATGCTTTTCATGATTTGTATGGTGAATGTAAAAAATTAGCTATAAAGAATAAAAATCTTAAGAAACTAAATCTGAAAATTTCAAAAGAAAGAAACTCTAGTGATGAAATACAAGATAAACTAAATTCTGAAAATGAAAGCTTAAGGTTAAATTTAGAACAATTGATTCAAAAAAATCAAAGTTTAATTAAAGAAAATCAAAACTTAAGTGAAGAAATTAACCAATCAAAATCTCTTATTAACAAATTCAATGTAAGTTCAGAAAGATTAAAAATAATGTTTGAAAGCCAATGTGTTGCTTATGATAAATCAAAATTTGGCTTGACTCCTTTACTTAATAATAAATCTCTAGAGAAAAAGGTTATCAATTCACCAAGCAAACCATTAAATAAGATAACTTATTTCAAACATAAAAAGAATGGGCATAACAACTTTACCTATCGTTCTAACATAATTAAATCAAGTGGTAAAGTTATTACAATTAAACAAATCTGGGTTTCAAAAGGAACCATATGTCCTAACTCTCAAGGACCCAAGCAAGCTTGGGTACCCAAAATGAAAATATGAGGATGTAGATGAAGGCGTGCCAAGATACCCATAAAATAAATAGAACTTTCATACAAATGGGTGCTCTAGACACACATTAAAGGGTGAAACTTACAAACACTTATGAAAAGTAATTAAAAAATAATAATAATAATGAAATCAGTAACCCTTGCATCTCATCATTACTTTTGCTTTAGTATTTGATTAAAATATGAATTGCAAGTATTGATCAATTTTGTGATATAGAAAATACTTTTGAAAATAATATCAAATCACTTCATTTTATAGTATGATTTACTCACTATTGGATAAGTTGCTAAGAATAACTCTATGAATTCTCTATATGCTTGATTGAGAGTTTTTATCCATGGCATTATTGTTTATCGATCATAGATATGAAAATATGCACTTGGTATGCCTTTGAATATATGCACTATGAATACCAAGATTAAAGAAACCATCTTTGGGATATAAAATCAACTCATGCTAGTATGTATTTAATCTCAAAAGATCTTGCCATTGGTTTACTTAGAGTATCTTCTGCAAGGTCAAAGTTTACTATGCATGTTAACTAAGAAAACAAACAAAAATTAATTTCTAAATCTAAAGTTGTTGTTTCCAACACTAAGTTTTCAAAAGCTTACATTGGTTTTGTTCTTGGCACTTAAATTGAAATATTTTCTGCATTGGCACAAACTCACAAAAAAGGATCAAATGAAAAAGGTTTGCAAACTATGAAAGTAAAGAAGTATCATGGCATAGTGTTGAAAACCAATTTTGTATTAAGTTGTGCACAGAAAATAATATTGAATGCAATTGTTTCTGCACCAAGAACACTATAAGTAAAATAGGATCAATAGAATCCTTGAAGAAATGAAGAAGGCAATGTTGTATGATAGTCATCTACTTAAATGATTTGTTAAAAGCTATCATCATTGCTTGTCATATATATGGTTTCTATTAGATCTATTATTGATGAAAACTCCATTTGATCTTCTGAAAAATAGAAAATGATCTATTGCATATCTTTCATATTTTTTCAGTAGCTTATGATATGCTTGATATGGTCTTTTGAAAATAATGCCAAATCTGATAAAGATATTTCTATCCTTGGATATCATTCATTAAGCAATGCGTATAGAATATTCAATGAAAAGATTCTAGTTGAAGAAATATCAATTCAGTTTATTCTTTATGAGACTAATGATTTATTATCAAAATACTAAAATCAAATTATATATGTATATGGTTAATCTTTTACCTATAACAATTTGAAAACTTGTTAATGATTAGAACCAAATTGAGTTCTTCAGAAATGCACTTAATGAAGAAAAATTGATAACTACTAAAAGACTAAATCAAGAAAAGATGAAATAGATCTTGATGAAATTCTTGCATGATTAGAAGTAAAGATCACCATTATCATTTGCTTGCTTGTGAGCTTTATATTCTGTCAAATGAATGTGTAGAATACACTTCTATGTGGTTATTTCATTAAAAAAAAGATCTATGTAAAATAACCACCTTATTTGAAAACATTCATTACAAATATGATAAAGCAATTTGTGATTTGGAACAAGCATCAAAAGCATGATAGAATAATTATTTTATCATATACCTAATAGACCAGATTATGTGATCATTATGTGCCTTTGTGCAAGACTTCAATCTAGCTCTAATGAATCATAATTTATTGATAACAAATGAATCATAATCTGAATTTTGATAGAAACAATTGTTTAAGGCAATTTGATCAAAACTTAGCTAGCATGCCTTATTGATAATTATCTTAAGCAAATAGAATCTAAGCTAAATTGATGTTGAAAATAAAAAATTGATTTGATCTTGATAAATCTTTCTATTATCTCACATGCTTGTCCTTGAACCTTCTTGGTTAATGAAACTATCTCTTAAGTTCAAGTGACATGTGTTTGCTTATATTTAGGCAATCTCTTGAGTAAAGTGACTCAACATTCAATTGTTGTCATATCCTATGATTGAGTCACCCAGTTAAGAAATATGCTCTATGAATGTTTTGTATCTTGAAGAAACTAATGACTTTCTTTCAAGAAAGAAAAGGAGTTTGTTAATAATGCAGGATCCTTGAGCAAGAAAATGAGAGATTTCTACTTGAAGGATATCTCCATGTAAGATACAATAAACATTCACATGCAAACAAGAGAGAGGACCTTCATCAGCCAAAAGTTCATACATAAGAAATCTAGTAGGTATTTGACTGAAGAATGTAGAATGAATTGGTAATTCTAGATACCTCTCTCATAAATTAATTGAGCAAAGTCAATAACTTAAATCTTATTATGGCATGATTAAGATCTTTAATTGTTAATTTTTGATATCATGTCTATATATATATATTGATTGACTTATACTTTTAGAAATTGTTTCATGGTTTGCCCAAACTAAAATATATCTTTGCCTATGTCATAACCATGAAATACACAAGTTTATGCTTAAAATTTTGATTTAAAATAACTTGTGAGAAATTATGAATCCATGAGCTTAATGAAAATGTTGTTTGCATGATATACATCTATATGATACATAAGATTATTTCTTTATTCTGTTCTTTCATGTAAATTACTTGAGAATAACAAAAAGAGAGAGAGATAAAGAAAAAAAAATGGATATTATTCAAGAGAAGGCAAGTACTCCAATCTTAAGCAAAAGCAAAAACAAGCATAATATATTCGACACATTTGTGATACTTGTGTGAGCATTCTTTTGGAAGGGATAAAATTCGTAATTAATTACACTTAAATAAAGAGAGTTTCAAGGGAACATTTTAACCTTTCTATATTGCTCATCATAGCGATGGTGCCAATGGGGAGGCTAGTGGTAGTACCCGGCACTATTTGACCCAACTATTCGGTGTAGGGCATATTAGGGACGGCACAAGAGGGAGGCTAGTGGTGTACCTCGTGCCCCTTCCAACTCCACCGGATAGGGAGCAAATAGAGTATAGAGCACAAGAAAGTAAAAATGAATGACAAAGTAAATGAAAGTATAAGAAGAATCAAGTCAAGCTTTAATCACTTGGAAACACACCTTAAGAATGAAATCAGTGCAAGATTATATTTAAATAAGGGGAGTTTATTTGAAAAGAATTGATTTTGGTCCTTGACATGCTTATTCTTAATATTTCAATGTATGACTTAACACATAATCTATTTTGCATATGGCATGATGTCTTGAATTATGGGTTCTCAATATTTTGTAATGCTCCATGCTTGGATAAGTTGATTGGAATATATCTTAACTTTGCTCATAAGTTTTTGCTTCACCCTTGCCTCAAACTAACTTGTGTTCCAATGCTTGAATGTTTGAAATACTACATAAAGTTTTTAAGTAATATTAAGAAGAAATTTCAGTTTTATCATTCACGATTATCTTTGGAAGTTAAATAGATTTACAAAAAGAAGAAGAGAAGGATACTTCTATTTAGGCAAAATGAATTGATCTTGATCTATCTTTCTGCTTGCCTAACTTTGATACATAATGTCCTAATACTTTTAAAATATCCTCCATTGTGTATCGAAACTCAATATTAAATATAAAGATTCTGAAAGTGCTCTAATGTTATTGAAATATGTGTTTTCAATCTTAGTGATTTAAGATGAGCTTCAATGTGAAAGATACATATCTCAAATCATGATTTAAAAGCCTCTATTGAAAATCTTTATAAAATTCAGAATCTGATTTTGTATAAAAGCTTAAACTCAATATGATTCCTAGATAAAAACTACAGTTTAAGAAAAATAGAATAATTCTAATGCCTTGATTGTTTGCCCCGATACGCATCTGAAACATATCATTTCTTATCCTTACAGTGTACCAATATTGGTCCAAATGATGTGTCTTTCGATGATCTTGATTGCAAACAAAAATTTCTAAATATATAATTTTATTTTGATATTAAAAAGGGATTTATTGTGTTTCATGTATACATTGCTGAAAAACTGTGATTAAGTAATTGAGTTCTATAAATCTATATACCTCAATGATCATCTATATGTTTTTCTCTCCTACATTCTTCAAGACTTCCATCAGAATATATATAGAGTGAATGATCTTAAAGCTAGAAATATTTCAGCTCACTCAAATGATTCTAAAAGAAAGAAAATGTAAATGCTTTTGAAAGAAACTGAGCTTAAAATGAATCATTTTCTGTTTAATATTTCTATACATTTTCTTTAAGATTAAGAGGAAGCATAACTTGTTCTTGAAGGATTAGAAAGAGTAATTGCCACAAATTTTGAATAATACTAGATTACTCTACATTCTCGATATCATAGAATTTCAGTCTTATTCACGTTTATCATTAAAATCTGAAATTCAACAATATAAAAGAATGATTAAAGAAGAATGCATCTTTTGAGGGAGAGCTTTAGATATTCAGTATCTTTTTATGGATTGATTTTAATGAACCTCCTTATATTGCAAGACTTGCTTTAATTATATAATGAGTTTATACCTTGAGATGAGTTCTATAAAGGTTGTCTTATCTCAAACATTGAGTCTTATGAAAATAAGCTGAAACTTATAGAAAATATATTTTTTTTTGCGATTGACAATTTTACTGAACATTATCTTCCAATTCTAAACTCTTAAATGGAATGATCAATTGAGGGGGAGAAAGAAAATCTCAGAAGGAGAGATCTTATGGAACTTAATCGCATAAATCTATAACTAAAGGAGAGAGAAAGCATACTAAATGAAAAGTGATCCTAATGCTCTCCAAAATGTATCATCTGAAATTTAAATATACAAATCTTTATGATACACCTTGAGGCTTGTTATTTGGTTAATATATCTTATGCATAAATCATGAACCAAATTGCAATTCAAACAGTTGATCTTAAGAGCCTCTAACTTAATGAAAAAGGGGGAGAATTATGTGTTGAATTTTCTTGAGTATCTCTTAGAAAACCTATTTTTGAAATTTACTGATGAGGTCTCATTGGCTTGTTCTTTAGAACTTCAATTTTTGTGCCAATTCATTATTATATGTACCAAAATTTTTTTTAAGGATTAAAGTTTTTATAAGAACCTTCAAAGCTTTGAATTTTATGTATGCTCTAAGATATATCATAAATTGCATGAATTCATGTTTTTGGCATTTATGCCACAATATTTTTACACCATAAAAGAACTTTGCAATCATACTTAATATACTGCACTTATACTCTGAAAATTAATTAAATTGCTCTCATGTTGATAAAATACTTAATATATTGGGCAAAAGATCTTAAATGAACAAGCTTTCATACTTATTATTGAAGAGAGGTTAGATTTCCATTCGTGCTTTCTTTGAATATCATTCGTGGTACTTCTTGAATTAACTTAAGAAAGATTCCATCTACACTTGAGTTGAAAACTATCCTTAGAATCACATTCGATGTGTTCTGCTCTGAAATTATCTTAATTGGCTCTGATCTATGCTCATTAATCTTATTCTAATATTATTGCCTTGAGTTATATGATTCATATCCTTGCAATAATTTGACATGCAAATCAGAGTACAATAAGAAAAAGAAATATTTGAGTAGTCTTATCTTTGTGCTTAATGTTTCACTATATTTTTGATGTTGTCAAAAAGGGAGAGAAATATCTAAATATATGTTCACAATGCTTTATGTTTTGAATTGAATACAAACCAGCTTAAATTTAGATATGTTGATTATGTTAAGCTGATTAAATCTAAAGCATTATCATGAAGTATGTTTTAAATATATATGTTTTCTACTTCATGCAACTTAGCTATGCACTACTTCTAGAACACAATATATTTTATATTGCATATACTTCAAGTTTTGTCATCATCAAAAAGGGGGAGACTGATGACCCAAAGATTGATTTAAAGATTGATTTTGATGATCACAAAACCTTGAAGTATAAATACTAATGTTTGTGTTGCAAGGAGAAAGATATTTATTTTGCAAGGAACATAGCAAGTTGGAAGAACACAAGAAGAACTCCAAAGTTCTCAAGAAAAGTTGGAAGAAAGTTACACTTCATTGGCCCAAGTTTCAAATTCAAAGGACTCAAGTTGGAAGAGCAAATTCAAAGGAAAATTCAAAAGAATAGTCCTCGAGTCGACTCCTGGATAGTACGAGTCGACTCCAGGGAGTAACAAGGCAGAAACATAGAGAAGATATTTTGGACCCTGAGAGCCGAGTCGACTCCCGAAGAACTCGAGTCGACTCCGATGGTTGGCAGGTCGACTCCTAAGGAAGTAAGAGTCGACTCCCAGAGAAATACAAGGCAAAAAGTCAGAGAGCCAATTTCAGACACTAAGAGCCGAGTCGACTCCCGCGAAGTCCGAGTCGACTCCGAAGCAGCGCAACCCCAAAAACAGAAGACGGTATTTTCGTCTCTGAGAGGCGAGTCGACTCCAAGACAGTTCGAGTCGACTCCAAGGCAGCGCGACCCCAAAATACAGAGGATCAGTTTTTGGGCTCTGAGAGCCGAGTCGACTCCAAGAGAATCCGAGTCGACTCGAGGAAGAAAATCAGAAAATATGTCCTCTGGATTCCTGAGAATGAGCCGACCCCCAAGTGCCCGAGTTGTCTCCAGCTATTGGCGAGTCGACTCCAGTTTGGTCCGAGTCGACTCTAGGACAAGGCATGCACATTAATTCAAATTTGGAACAGTGGCCGAGTCATCTCCAGAAAAGCACGAGCCGACTCCTACAACAGGCGAGTCGACTCCAGATCGCGCGAGTCGACTCCGATCCCAACGGAAACTTTGTCAGGAGTTGCAGACTGTGCACAACGGCTCTATTTTTGTCTCTAACAGCTAGATTTCTATTTCCACGACATCTAAAGCTATAAAATCAAGAGGAGAGCTAGGATAGAGAGGATGGAAGTGGGAGAAAACATTTAGGAAAGAGATCTCAAAGAAAAATCTTCCAAAAGCACAAAAGGGCCATTCAAAGCAAATAGAGAGAAGAAGAGCATCCGAGTGAATTCCAAAGCTTTCTCTTCAACTGTGTGCTGCCTCGGTGATCCTCTACTTCGTGCAAAATCAGAAGAGGGTCAAGTGAAGAAGAAGCCGAGTTCCTCCATCTATGAATTAGTTTGAGGGCTTCTTCTCTTTACTTTACTTATTTATATTTGCTATATCTGCTTAAGTGAGAAGCTTGTATTTGTTTTTAAACCTTTGTTTTAATATCTTGTAACTTGATTCAATCAAGGGATTGAATCAAGGGGTTAAGGTTTGTTGGTAAGCCAAAGAAAAAACCAACGGTGTAAGGTTGTGGTTGGTGAGCCTTTGGAAAAACCAACTGGGTTGATTGTGAACCCGGAAAACAATCGTTGTAAGGTTGTGGTTGGTGAGCCTGTGGAAAAACCAACTGGGTTTGATTGTGAACCCGGAAAAACAATCGGTTGGTTCTAGTCGGTGAGCCTGTGAAAACCGACCGAGTTCGTTGTTATCTCGCAAAACAACAAGTTGGGTTGTGAGCTTGTAAAACAACCTGCTGTAATCTGTAGGATTATAGTGAAATTTCCAAGAGGTCTTGGGGAGTGGATGTAGGTGCTGGGGTGCACCGAACCACTATATGTTTGTTGTGTTTGTAATGCTTCTTGTCATTGTCTAACTTACTCACTTACTTACTTAGATAAATTGCTTGCTTAACTCTTATCCGCGCATCCTTTAGTTGCAAGCATAATCAATCAAGTCACAATCTATACATCAACTGTTGCTAAGTTTGAATTTCACTGTACATCTATACAACTTAGCATAATTAACTCTAAAAGATTAGAAGTAGTTGAAAAGTTTTTAAAAGACCCAATTCACCCCCCCCTCTTGGGTTGTATCTACTGGGCAACAAGAACAATCTGAATTTGTAAATTAGGCAGAATGAATTAATTCGGATTTATCTTCCATTTTGCCTAACATTGGTACATAATGTTCTGATACATGTTAAAATGTCCTCCAACTTGTACCAAAACTCAGTATTAAAAATAAAGATTCTGAATGTGCTCTGATGTGCTTGAAATATGTATTTTCAGTCTTAATGACTTAAGATGAGCTACAATGTAGAAGATACATATCTCAAATTATAAATTTTGAAAGCTTCCTTGAAAATTCTTATAAAATTCAGAATATGACCTAGTATAAAAGTTTAAACTCCATATAAAATGCTTATATCTTTACATTTTTGTAATTTTCATTATATGCTTCAAAGATTGCATCATGCTGGAGAATACTTTACTATGATTCTTAGATAAAAACTACAGCTTAAGAAAGATAGAATTAATTTTGATACCTTGGTTGTTTGCTCCGATACGCATCTGAAACATATCATTTCTTATCTTATAAGTGTATTGAAATTAGTCTAAATGATGTGTTTTTCAATGATCTTGATTGCAAACAAATGTTTCTAAACATATGATGTTATTTTGATATTAAAAAGATTTATCGTGCTTCATGTATACATTGCTAAGAAAACATGACTAAAAAATTGAATTTTATAAATATACACTTGAATGATTTTCTATATGCTTTCTCCTACATAATTAAATGCTTCTATCATTAAAAATAAAAGCTATTTTTAAGAAGAGAGTTAATGATCCTAAAGCTTAAAATATTTCAACTCACTCCAATAATTCTTATAGGAAAGAAAATGTAATTACTTTTGAAAGAAATTTGAGCTTCAAAAGAATTATTTTCTGATTAATATTTTCATACATATTCAAAAAAAATTAAGAGAAAAAATAATTTATTCTTGAAAGATTAAAAAGAGTGATTGCTATAAATTTTAAAAAATTCTGGATCACTCTACATTCTTGATATTATAGAAGAAAAAAAAGTTTGAAAGAAAATGCATCTTTTGAGGGGGAGCTTTAAATACTCAATCTCTTTATTGAAAATTATCTTCAAACTCTAAACTCTCAAATGGAATGATTAACTGAAGATGAGAGAAAGAATACTAAATGTAAAGTGGTGTTAAACTTTGTGCTTCATTGAATATCTTTTGAAAATTGGATTTCCATCTATATTCATCGGTAAATCATTTGTTTCTGAAAATTAATTGAAAAGGATTCCATCTGTCTTAGTATCGAAAATTTATCTTGGAATCTACTTATGTGTTCTTATTGGGTTGCACTTTAGTATTTCAATCCTAAACCAATTCATTTTAATTGATTTTGATGCTACAATCTTTAAAGGAATAAAATAAAATCATTAAAAGAGCTCTAAAAGAACTTTCAAAGCCTTGAATTTTATGTATCCTACATTGCATAAATTCATGTTTTGGTATCTATGCCCCAATACTTTTATATCATGAAAGAACTTTGAAGACATTAAGAATTAAGGATTCAACATAATCTTATATTTTTCGAGTATATAAGTTTTGATCTTTATCTGCTCTTATACTATACTCTGAAAATTAATTAGATTGCTCTCATTTTGCTATATACTTAATATATTAAAAAAAAAAGGTGTTGGATTTTCATTCGTGCCTTCTTTGAATATTATTCTTGATACTCCTTGAAATAACTTGAAAAAGATTTCATCTACACTTGATTTGAAAACTATCTTTGGAATCTATATTTAGAGATCTCTTGTGGCTCGTATGTCTCATTTTTAAAGCCAAATGTTTTATGCTTGATCTTAATGATATTGATGTGAAGTAAAAAAACTTTAAAAGAATGGTATCAAATTTGATGTGATCTTATCATAATTTTGAAACTACCTTAATTGGCTCCATTCTACACTCATTATCTTGCCCTGACATTATTGCTTTGAGTCACATGATTCATATTCTTGCAATAATCTGACATGCATTGAATAAAATATTGTCTTATGCTTAATGTTTCATTATTTTGTAATCTTTTTGATGTTGTCAAAAAGGAAGAGAAATATCTGAGTATATGCTCATAATGCTTTATGCCTTGAATTGAATATAAATCAGTTTAGATTGAAATATGTTGATTATGTTAAAGCTGATTAACTCTAAAGCATTATCATGAAGTGTGTTCTTAAAGTGTCTCCTAGATTATGTATTTGTTTTGACATGTATTTGCTCTTTGTAGTAGTTTGTGCTTTTGGCATAGATGAAATACAATGCTTCTCTTGAGCTATGATCTTTGTGATGGTCATTACAATGCTATCAATTTCATTATTATTCATTCTTTTTGATGATGACAAAAAGGGGGAGAAAATATAAAAGAGAAACTAGAAGCAAATTCTATAAGAAAAACTGTATAGGAGAGAAAATATAATAGGGGAGAAAATATAAAAGGTATATGTTGCATACTTAAGGGGGAGACATGTATTATATCTTATGGGGGAGACATGTATTATATACTTAAGGGGGAGACATATGACCAAAAAAAAAAAGAAAAGAAAATTTAAATTCTGGCACATAATAATAGAGATTTTTCTTGCCTCGATACATGACTTGAAACTCTTGTTTTGACACAAACTTTTGAAAATTTTGTTTGAATGAAATACAAGAGTAAGGGGGAGCAAAGCTAAAATTCATTTGGCATCTATTTGGATAAGATAGGGGGAGCTTTTGGTTCATTGATACATTCTCTAAATTGGACCATCTTGACACTTTTACACCAAAAGCATTTCCTATATATTAAATCTTACTTCTCACATGAATATCAATTTGCTTACACTCAACGTTTTGTAATCATTAAAAAGGGGGAGATTGAGGATCCTAGTGTGATTTTGATGTTTACAAAGCCATTGAGGTCAAATGGAAGTACTAATGCTTTCAATTCAATTGATCTAATACATAAGTAAGTAAGGAAGAAAGATTTGATACATCCTTGATACGCTTTGCTTGATATATTTAAAAGAACTTTCAAGAACACATCTAAAACAAATTATATTGGAAGAACTTGAGGAAAGAACTAATTTAGAGTTTAATATACCTTAGAGTCAAGTTCTTTTGATTGAAGCTTAACTCTGTCATTTACATGCTTAATAAGCGTAAACTTTAATGTGCCAAGTATCCTAAGGAGAAAGAAATGATTTGCAATGTTGTTACTTCTTTTATATGTTTAATGTGCAAATCTAACCTAAAGATGCAGAAAAATAGGGTTAGAGTCGACCCCATAAGAGATCGAGTCAACCCTGGCACAATTTGGCACACTTTGGCACATTCTGGCACAAATGGCACAGATCTCGAGTCGACCCCAGAAAAGCTCGGGCCAACCCCAGCTCGGGTCGACCCCAGAGAAAGCTCGGACCGATCCCAGCTTCAGACATCAGAAAAACAGCCTTCTGGAATTCACTGAGAGGGTCAACCCTAAGAAAGTTGGAGCCGACCCCAAGTTGAGCCGACCCCAGAAAAGTTTGAGCCGACCCCAGAAAAAGTTGAGTCGACCCTAGAAAAGCTTGAGCCGACCCCAGAAAAGCTTGAGCCGACCCCAGCCTGATGAACAGTAACTTGAGCCGACCCCAGATTTGGTCGGGTCGACCCCAGCACGGCTGACAGCATAACGGCTAGTTCTGCAGAAGTACTTTTTGAGCTCCCAACGGCTATAAACGGCTAGTTTCTCCATTCCAACGACTAGGAAGTCATCTTTGGAGGTTGGAGAAGTATTTAAGAACAACTATTCATCAAAGGAAAGAATCTTGGTGAGGATCTAAGTGTGCATTCAAGAGAAAAGGAAAATCCAAGAGAGTTCAATTTATTGCTTCAAGTTCAAACCCAAAAGAAATATGTTGAGCAGAATTTAAGTGCCTTCAAGAGCTCAACCAATCCATTGAAGAGTGAAGCAATCTCAACGAAGAAAAAAAAAGCGCCTTCAAAGAGATAACATTTTTCTTTTCTTCTTGTTAGTGCATATTTGTTATATTTGCTCATTTAGGAGCTTTATACCTTTGATTTCTTATTCATTGTAAGGTTTGTTGGTGAGCCCGTAAAATCAACGGTGTAGGTTGTTGGTAAGCCCGTAAAACCAACGTAGGTTGTTGGTGAGCCCGTAAAACCAACATAGGTTGTTGGTAAGCCCATAAAACCAACATAGGTTGTTGGTGAGCCCGTAAAACCAACATAGGTTGTTGGTAAGCCCGCAAAACCAACGTTAGGTTGTTGGTGAGCCCACAAAACCAACGTAGGTTATTGGTGTCCCGAAAAACCAAAATGTAAAGGTTTTGGATTGTGAGCCCGAAAAACAATCCTACTGTAATCCGAGAGATTATAGTAAAATTCTCAAGTGGACGCTTGGGGAGTGGATGTAGGTGCCTTGGGGTGCACCGAACCACTATACATCGTGGTGTTTGTGTTGTGGCTTCACTTGTGATTATTCTTGCATTATCTTTCATCTTTGCTATAGTTTAATTCATTGAAGTAATTTAAGAAAGCATCCACCGCACTCAACTAAGGAAGTTTTTTAAAGCACTAAAAATTTGGAAAAACCCAATTCACCCCCCCTCTTGGGTTGTCACCTTGGGCAACATATGGGTTTAATCCCTTCAGGTGGGTTAACTAATATCCATACATCATTGACCTTCATGGATTCTATTTTGGATTGCATGGCTCCTAGCCATTTATCAGAGTCATACCTCTGCATTGCATCCACATATGTGATCGGATCCTCGTCGTTTTCATCAAGCTCAATCGGATCCCTGTCCCGTACTAAGAAACCGTAGTATCTATCAGGCTGACGTGGTACTCTACCTGATTGCCTTAATGATGCATCTAAGATGGGTTCTGGATCTGATCTAATCAAATCCGACTCAACTGGTTCAGTAGATGGTGTCGGGTATTCTACATGTTGAACTTCCCTAAGCTCAACATTAGAGCTTCGACTTCCTTCTCCAAGGAATTCCTTCTCTAAGAATACAGCTCTATTGCTTACGAACAACTTTTGTTCTTCAGCAAAGTAGAAGTAATATCATTTAGTTTCTTTAGGGTAACCAACAAAGAAACATTTGTCAGGCTTGGCTTCAAGTTTGTCTGCTTTTAAACGTTTGACATAAGCCGGACACCCCCAAACCCTAAGGTGAGAAAGTACCGGTTTCTGTCCCGTCCACATCTCATGTGGTGTTTTATTCACAGATTTACTTGGAACCTTATTAAGTATATAACAGGCTGACTCAAGTGCATATCTCCAAAAGGATATGGGCAGATCAGCAAACCCCATCATGGATCGAACCATATCTAATAGAGTTCGATTTCTCCTTTCTGACACACCATTATTGCGGTGTACCAGGAGGAGTCCATTGAGAGAGAATCTCATTTTCTCCTAGATATGTCAAAAACTCATTGGAAAGGTATTCGCCTTCTCGATCTGATCGAAGAGTTTTAATACTCTTTCCAGTTTGTTTTTTTACTTAATTACGATATAATTTGAACATTTCAAATGATTCAGATTTATGTCTCATTAAATAGATATAACCATACCTAGAAAGCTAGTCTGTAAACGTAATGAAATATGAATACCCACCTCTATCATTTGTGCTCATTGGCCCACATACATCAGAATGTACAAGGGTCAATAAGTCACCGGCTCGTTCACCTTTTCCGGTAAAAGATGATTTGGTCATCTTACCAAGAAGGCATGATTCACAAGTTGTTAATGATTCACAATCATTAACATTGAGGATTCCCTCTTTACTTAACTTGTTCATCCTGTTCTTGTTAATATGACCTAACCTATGATGCCAAAGGTAGACATCCATGATATTATCTATTCTTGGGCGCTTATTGGACTTGTACATCACATGAACAGGCTGTGATAAAATGTAAATGCCATTACTCAGAATTCCATTCATTACAGCAACACCATTTTAAATGACATTGCAATAATCATTTTTTATTGATATTTCATAACCATTTTTGGCCAAAAGGCCTGCAGAAATAACATTTAACAAAAAACTTGGACAATAGTGACAATCACTAAGGACATTTACTTGAGAGCTGAATACAAGTTTAAGAATTCCTAAAGCTAGAATTGGAACAGCTCTTCCATCTCCAACATTCAGAAATTTTTCTCCTTCTTCAAACCTCTCACTGACTTGTAGTCCCTGCAATGAATTGTAAATGTTAAAAGGACTACCAGTATCTAATACCCAAGTCGAATTATCACAAACAGAAAAATTATAAGGTGTTATCATATAAGTACCTTGGTTGACAACTGATTGCCCACTTTTCTTAGGCATGTTCGGATCAAGGGATGCAGTGTAAAGAGGAAAATTTCTCTTCCAATGTCCTAGCTTCTTGCAGAAGAAGCACTCTGCCTTACTCTGATCAGCTTTTTTCTTCTTTGTCTGACTAGGCTGAGCATGATGCACCTTTTTCTTTTGCTTTTTATTTTTTTCTTCCCTTTCTTAAAGAGACGACCTTTGGAAGATCCTCCCACTAAGTTCACCGTCTTCTTCAGAAGTTAGTGATCATTCTAAAATGTTTGTAGTAACCCCAACAATTGGTGATAATTTACTACAGGTTTCGTCATACAAAAATGAGTGAGAAAGGGATGGTATGATCCAGGCAATGAGTTTAGTATGGCATCCTTTTCTAATTGATCATGAAGGGGAAAGTCAAGAGAGCTTAGATGCTCGATCAACTCAATTATGTACAGTACATGATTAGTTACCGAGATCCCATCTTTCATTCGGGCGCTGAAGATGGCACAACTGGTTTTGTGCCTCTCAACGTCGTCGGGAACACCGAATGATTCATTCAACACTTGAATGATGTCTTCCGGCTGCGCATTCTCAAAACGCCTATTAAACTCATCATTCATTGCAGCAAGCATAATGCAACGGACTGTGATACGATCACTAAGCCACTTCTGATAAGTATCTCTGATCATACCCCGTGCATTAGCAGCGGGCTGCTCAGGTGCCGGATCCGTTATCACATAAAGGATCCGTTCATGCTTTAGCACAATTTTCAGTTTTCTATACCAATTATTGAAGTTGGAACCAGTCAACTTGTCATTATCCAATAATGAGCGAAGTGACAAACTTGTGGCTATTTCTGCATAAAAGAAAATTTGGCTATTAGTATATGAATTGACTAAACATAGTAGACTTGGATTTTAGTCTAAAGATACTTCCACTATTTTATACAAATTGGTAGCCTCTACCTCCAATTCAAAAAATTACTCTTAATTCTTTAGTGGGCACTAGAACCCAATAGATCGCATATAGGCCCGAGTGTGGCTCGGCCAACCCATATGCACCTATTGGTAGGTTCTTAACCGATTGCTTCAACAAGCAACTTCTAGTGATGATTTTGCCCTAGGTTCTTCGGCAGGCGTGTGGCGCCTCCATCGAATACCCTAATTTGGTCCAACCATTAAATGATAGGGTTCAGTCTAATCAACTAATAGATGACCAAGCCCGAGTATGGCTCGGTTCACCTGACCGCCAATTGAAGGTACACTTAACTCATCATATATTGAATGACAATTTCAATGCTTGATAAGTACCAGACGTGTCGCGCCTCCAATAATTATCAAAATATTAGACCCATTATCACCCAACTTAATGGGAGGCTATGACCTAGTTATCCCCATAACCATTTCATTTTAAGAACCTAATAATTTTAGAGGATTTCATAATTAGGATAGATGAGAAGATCTGGTTAGTCTAATTTCTCCCACTGACTTCACCAAATCAGATTAAACTCAAACCGGTTAAGGAGGCACCTAAATCAGTCAAACTAATTTTTCTTATAGGCATAGGCTAACTCGAATCAATAAATGATCCAATCAAAATGTGATTGACCATGTCGGCCAGGTAAGTAAGATCGGTGGAAGGGATATGCCATTAACTCAACAAAAATGAATCAGTGCGAGTAGCTCCCAATTAAAAACCACCGGTCGAGTCTGCCAAACTTACCTTAGACATCGACTGGTTAATCAATTTTAACTTGATCACTCAAGTGACTCGGGCTCTACCTCTGAGCCTAAATCAAGTTCCATCTTGGTCTAATCAAAGACATGGAATTGATCAATCTACAACTATTGTATTTGACCTAGAGTTTCCTTGACCTAATCTAGTTACTACTTAATTAGATTTGATCAATTAACTCTAATTAGACCATGTTTGATTCTAACCCTAGGCCTAACCCAATCCTAAGAACTTAATTTGAGCTAACCCATGTGCCCAAGAATTATGCAATGTCAATTAATTGAGTTACAATTCTATTTCATAGCACTTAATTCTCAATTAAGTTTAGACTTATGAAAGTTTTGATCATTGCATATTTCTTTTTAATTACATATTAATTGCAATCTTTCAATTCTTAAAACTCATTTTCATATCTGAGTATTTGTAATTAATCATATGTAATCAGATTTAATTCATGTTTAAGTCATTATGTTTTATATTGATGCATCACATATGCATAACTACATGAATTAATTCAAACAACATACATCTTATGTATTTTTTTTGAATTTTCAGATCTGATTTATTTTTTAAAATCAGAGATCAATTGAATCATTAATTTAATTTAGATCTAATATAAATAATATTATGATTTCAGATTTGTTTATGTTACAAATCTTAACACAAACATGCATCATATGCATTCAAAATTTCAGACCTAGTTAATCATGCATAATTAGCAATTAAATCAATCATAACAAATACTTTAGACCTAATCTAAGCATGTTCATGATTTCAGATTTAATTGTAAGAATTAAAACATAAAAGTTTAAACACGAACCTATCTCTGATACCACTAAAAGTGAATCCTAGGTTCTTCGGTGTTAAGCATGCTGAATTTTTTTAAAAAAAAAACCATGGCTGAACCTGATCGGGTTGCCTACGTACCCCTTCACAAGGGGGATCAAGCCATACATAGTTCTTTTTAAGTTTCAAAAATGCAGCGGAAAAATCGAATCAAACAATTTAATTCGTGCATGCTTACAAGATCAAATCTAGAAATCAGCATTGTAAGAACATAGGATTATACCAAAATCGTTTAAATAATTATGCTAAAACTTTATGCATGATTAACTATCAGATCTGAAAGGTAAACACTCTATTCCAATTAATCTCCGAATATCCATCGAATGGATTCTGGAGATAACTCCGTGAAGAGCCCCAAAGGAGGGTAAAACCTCAAAAAATTGGACCTAGACCCTGACTCCAAAATAAAAGATTTATAGAATTAATACCTTTTATGATGGAAGAAACTTGTAGATCTGATCCTTGACTTCGCAACCACGCACACGAATGGCTTCTATGAGAAGTACACGCGAAGCCCTAGGTAGATCGTCTTCCACGGGAGTGCTAGCTCGCGCAGGAACGTTGCAATGGCTGAAGCTTTCTCCTTCTAAACACTCAACCTTTAATTATTCTTCAAGGAGATGGAGTATGGACATGAGGAAGAAGGAGAAGAAGGGATGGAGGCCCTCAGAGAATTTTTTCAGAATTTTTTGAAACCTCTAAATATTGTATATATTGAACCCTAGGCATGGGGGTCTTTTATAGCCAAAAGACCCCCCCATGCCTCACACCTAATTTAGCCAATTAATTTGGCTGATAAAATTTCTAAAAAAATTTAGAATTTGTAAGCTAAGAGGAGATAAACATATCCAAAATTTTGTGCATTTTCGATCCCTAAAAGATAGGAATTTATGCGTCCAAAGTTCAGCCACAGACCACCCTATTTCATATGCCATGCAATCCCTACAAATTAGAAAATTCATCTAAATCTTTTTAGGAAGTTTTGAGGTGCCATTTTTATAGAAAATATAACCCCATGCTTCCTCTCTTCTCATGCCAATTTTTGGCCAAAAATAAAGAGGATAGGCGTGGTTAATATTGAGGATAAATCAAAGTATCATTCTTCTCCGAGAAGATAAGGATGGGTTCCTAAAATTTAGAAATTCTTCTCCTTATCCAATTCTGATTATTTGGACTCATAATCCTCATCAAATAAGGTCTTCTAATTTATTTGGATCAAGCCCAATCCAAATGGGTCAAGTCCCATCAATTGGGTCAAGCTCAATATACTTGGGTTGAACCCAATCCAATTAGGTCATACCCTGATGCAGCCCAAATTGAATCCTATTCAATTTGGCTCAACCTAGGCCCAATTACTCAATCAAATTAAGTTCATTAGCAATCTAATTGCTAATTAATCCTCCAATAATTCAATAATTATTTTAATGCAACTTTTGCTTAGGATAATTTGTCAATCGAATTGACCAAATTATCCCTGAATGATTCTTAATAATCAATCAGCCATTTGATCAACCTAGAAACTTCTATGCGTGAGACCCCATAGGTTCGAACCTAAGCCGGTAGCATAAGAACAACTTTTCGTACTAATCGAAATGACCATCTAGCAATGGTACCCGATGTCCGGATAGGCCGAATGATTGCAAAGCAACATTCAAGAACCAAACCCTTGGACTATGGTTACCGTATAATTTATCCCTTTGACTCCTAATGCTAGGATGACTTAGAGCTCATTGTCAACCCTATAATTAGTACATCCATTATGTGATTAACTTTAGATATCCCGTGACTCCTCACTGGGATTACCCTGGTCAAGATTTTGCTAAATTAATCACAAGATATTATCCTTTGTTTCCAGGAGGGGTCAATTCTATCTCGACTCATAACTGACTACGCAAGTACTTGACTGCACCCAGTCACCTTTGTCACTGAATTAGAAATTCAGGTAGTCCGGTACCAAAATATAGTGAGTTGCTTGCTAGTCACAGGTTGCGGTCTCAAGTCAGAGGGCCAAACTTATACCCATATCCACTCGGAACATCTCTTGACAATAGAGCGTTCCGGAATTGGTCACGTTCAATAAAATGTACTCCTACACTTCACCTATGTAGCATACCAATGTCTCCATACTCCTTGGTTAAGAGGACAACCAACGTATATGTCACACAACGACCTAATCTCGATAATGTTGTCGTCCTTGTAACAATATATCATTTGGTCGCAAACTGTAAAATCCTCCTTTATCATTAATAAGTCCTAAGGACTTCATCATATAAGAGTTCATTTGAAGATGTAAAATGATGAATAATGCCAAATAATACTTTATTAATTTGTCAATTCATTTACAAAATTCAATCATCAACATACTGACGATTGACTCTTAGGATATAATTTCCAACACTTGAGGCTCCCTATTGCCGAAGCATAAGGAATCTTGCTCATGCATTGAATCTCTTTAAATATGTTGGGGCACATCTTATTGGAGAAATGAATCCCATGCCTAAGGGGTAGAAGACCCCTTTTGGAGTTTTCTATGCTGAACCTTTTCAGCACCTCCTCTATGTACATTTTCTGTGATAGATCAAGCATTCTCTTATATCTATCTCTATAGACCTTAATCCCCAAAATATATGATGCTTTCCTAAGATCTTTCATGGCGAATTCTTTAGACAACCAGACCTTGACCGAGGTTAGCATGGGAATATCATTCCCAATCAGAAGGATGTCATCCATGTTAATCGAGAAACACGACAGCACTCCTACTAACTTTCTTGTAAACACATGGCTCCTCTTCATTCTTGATGAAATCAAACGTTTTGATCGCATTATTGAAACAAGTGTTCCAACTCCAAGATGCTTGCTTTAGTCCATAGATGGACCTTTACAGCTTGCAGACCTTGTGATCTTCATCACTAGAAGTGAAACCCAAAGGTTGCTCCATATAGATATCTTCATCAAGATATCTTTTTAGGAAAGTAGTTTTAACAAACATCTGTCAGATTTCATAATCATTAAATACTTCAATAGCAAGTAATGTTTGAATGGACTTCAGCATGGCCACAGGTGAAAAGGTCACCTGATAGTCAATACCTTCGCGCTGACTATATCCTTTTGCCACTAGCCTTGCCTTATAGGTCTCTACCTTTCGATTCGAACCTATCTTCCTTTTGTAGATCCATTTACATTCAATAGATACTATACCTTCTGGTGGATCCACTAAGGTCCAGACTTGGTTGGAATGCATGAAGTCGATCTTTGCTTCATAGCTTCCAGTCATTTCTCGGAATCGATTTCTAACATCGCTTCGTTGTAGGTATTAGGATCCTGTACATGTTCCCTATCTCCATGACGAACATTTTTTCAGTATCCTCTGTAAGTATACCTAAGTATCTATCAGAAGGATGGGAGATCCTACTAGATCTATGAGGTGGAGGAGGTACTACATGTACTGGCTTTTTATGAATAGGTTCTGTAGGTTCTATGACTCGTTGCTTTTCAGAGACTTTCTCTTCAAGCTCAATTTTCCTCCCACTGCCTTTATCAAAGATAAACTGTTTTTGCAAGAAGATAGCATTTTGGCTCACAAAAATATTATGATCCTCTAGGACGTAAAAATTGTATCCTAATGACTCTTCAGGATTCCCATAAAACGAGCACATATGGTCCTAGCCTCTAACTTGTCCGCCTGTAGTCGCTTGACGTAGGCTGGACATTTTCAAATCTTGAGATGACTAAGACTCGGCTTCTTACCATACCATATCTCATATGGTGTGGTAGGAACGAATTTAGAGGGAACTCTATTCAATAAGTAAATCGCGGAAAGTAAGGCATCTCCCCAAAGAAACAAGGGTAAATCAGTGAAGCTCATCATGGACCCGACCATATCCAATAGAGTCTGATTCCTCCTCTCCGACACTCCGTTGAGTTGAGGTGTACTAGAAGACGTCCATTGTGAGACTATGCCATTTTTCTTGAGATAGTCCTGAAATTCTCTACTAAGGTATTCCCCTCCTCGATATGATCGAAGAGCCTTTAGGAGTTTTTCAGTTTATTTTTCTACTTCATTTCTGAACTCTTTAAACCTTTCAAAAGCTTCAAAGTTGTATCTCATAAGATACACATACCTATATCGTGAAAAATTATCGATAAAGATAATAAAGTACGCATAATGACCTCTGGCAAGCATTTCAAATGAGCCACACACATCAGTGTGTACCAGGGTAAGTATCTTAGTGGTCCTCTCCCCATATCCTACAAAGGGTAATCTGGCTATTTTTTCTTGAAGGCAGAATTCACAAACTGGATATGACTCGGAAGTCAATGAACCTAGAAGCCCATCTTTCTTCAATTTGTTTATTTTGTCCTCTCCAATATGGCCAAGTCTGAGGTGCCACAAATACTTCTGGTTTATCTCATCTCTAGATCTTTTGGATCCTATGACATTCACTACTTGCTCAGATACATTCACAGATACATCCATATATAAGTGATAGAGACTGTCAATCATAAAACCACTTGCAATCAATTTATTTCTAAAATAAATAAAACAACAGTCTTTGTCAAATGTAAAAACATGACCATCTTGTGCTAAACATGAAACAGAAATCAAATTCCTACTAGCAACATGTACATAATAGCAGTCTCTAAGTATCAAATTAAAATCAGACGGTAGTCGGAGAGGATAGGAGACCACAGCCACAGCAGCAACTTTTGTCCCGTGGCCAATCCGAAGGGTTACTGTACTTTCCACTAGCCTTCTACTTTCCTTTAAACCCTGCATAGTAATGCACAAGTGAGCACTAGAACTAGAATCTATAACCTAACTAAAAGTAGAAGAAACCGTAAAATTAGTTTCAATAACGAGCAAGTCTAACATACCTTCCGAAGGTGTGTCTGCCCTTTTGTTCTTCAGGCTCTTGAAATATGAAGGACAATTCCTCTTCCAATAGCCGTCAACGTTGCAGTGGAAACATTTTCCTTTGTCATCAGCCTTTTTCTTTTGAACTTTCTTCTTTGGCTTTTTCTCTTTCTTCTGCTTTTTCGCATACTTCTTCTTCTTTCAAGTAGACTTTATTTTTAAAGTAAAAGCCAACTCAACAGCAAGAACAGTGCCCCTTAAACCTTTCAAGGCCCCTTCAGCAGTTACCAACATATTCTATAATTCAGTCTTGGTGCATTCAATCTTATTCATATGTTAGTTTACTATAAACTGCCCAAATGAATCAGGAAGGGATTGAGGATCAAATCCACTTGCAATTCCTTGTGCATGGTCATACCGAGCTTCTCAAGCTCCTCTAGATCCTTAATCATAGTCAAATAGTGATCATGAACAAATTGCCCCTCGCGCATCTTTATCTTGAAGAGCCTCTTGGACACTTCAAAGCGTACCGTGTGATTTTGCTTGTTGTCAAATTTCTTTTTAACTAAAAATATGCTAAACTGATCGTTGTTAGAACCGAGAAATAAAGTTTAAATTAATTTTACTCTTATCTGTTCTACTCGAAGAATAGTGGTCGTAAGAGGTCGATCCACAGGGAGGCAATTGGAGTTGCATAAAAATTAAAATGTTCACTCGATTCAAAATCGATTTTTGAATAATAGAAGAAAAACATTACATCGGAAATGTTGACGGATTCTCTGGTCTACCGGAGAATGTTTTCTACTTGAAATTAACAGAAAGACAGGTACTTAAATTCGAAAAGCATTTATATATTTAATGGAAAAGAAAGCTCTGGCATAAAATGGATGAAAATCGTGCTAGGAATATTGAAGACTGGAACATCGATTGCATGAAAAAAAAATTAATGTATTGCATAAAAAAAAAGAAAGATTACAGAATTTGAAGAATGAAAATTAAAAACAACAGAAATTACAACTTTAGCATAAATAAAACTCTCTATTAAAATAAAACTAAAAACCTCAAAACACATGCTCTCAAAATAAACTCTTAATAAAACTAAAAACTAAAAAAAAAATAGAACATGCTCTGTTTTCAAAAGAGAAAACAGAGCATTTCTCTTTTTTTTTCTTTCTCTCTTCTTCCCCAAACCGAACCCTCTTCCCCTGCACAGCCGAGAGCTCCCCGTTCTTTGGCCCAACCGAGCACTCCACCCTCCTCCCCTCTCAACAAAGCTCTTCCTCCCTTTATATATAGATCACCACCATCCTTTGAAGCCGGCGATGAATCCATGGGGAACGGACGCACGATCCTTGGGGCGGACTGCACGCAAATGGCTGGATCAAGGGAGTTGGTTCGATGGGAGTTGGCCGCGAGATCAGCTGGGACGTTGATCCGGAAAGGAGGAAACGCGGGATGCTATCGTGGGATGGGCGGACGCACGGGATGAGATGCAGAAAGATTGGCATTCATCGCGTGATCTAGAAATTGCTTCGAATGCTGAAATGGAAGGAGCTTTATTAGGAGGAGGCGATCGTTTTTTTCATTTCCCGGCTGGTTGCGGGATGTCCGGACGCGGAGGCTGCAGTGGCGGGATCACTGGGGCTCGTGGAAGAAGCGGACTCAGAGGCTTGAATGAAGCGTGGGATGCAGGGAGCTGACTCGAAATTCCTTCTTTGGACCACGGTTGAGAGGCGGGAGTGCATCACGGGATGGATGTGGGAGGCTGAAGAGCGCTGCAGGATACTTGGATGCGGGATCTGGGAAGCTTGGACACGGGAATGAAATGAGCTGTAGACGCTGCTGGGAGGAAGAAGAACAATGAACTAAAAAAATTCCCGTAACACTGTTCATATGAACAGTGTTTTTACGTAACACTATTCATATGAACAGTATTTTCACGGAACACTGTTTATATGAACAGTGTCATCTCGGAACACTGTTCATATGAACAGTGATTTTAGCATGAATAGTAACTTCAGGAATGAATAGTATTTTTAGCTATTCTTCATGGGATTGGAGGTTAAAAAGTTCTTTTTCTTTGTGATGAAGTGAGAGTGGAAATCTCTATTTCGGAAGAGTGTAGATGCTAATCCGGAAAGAAGGGAATGTGAGGATCACTGGGAGATCGCACGCGGGCTCGGATGTTTGGGTGCAAATGTGCTCGATTAGATCATGATAGGATTGGGCCCGCGCAGTTTGGGGCCATGATGCATCCCTCTAAATCCTATCAAATGCGCATTTAAACTTTAATTTATACTAACCTGTCGCAAACAAAAAAATATAATATTAACTTAGTGATTTTATTATTATATGTTAGCAGTAATACTAATTTAAGCAGCGTGTAGATCGCACTTTTGTGCTCTCATCACACCCTCCAACTAGCTTATTGCTAGTCTCTAGCAATTAATGAGCAAACGATAAAATGAGGGCACAAAAGATGTAGTCTAAACCGATGACTTTTTATTGAAGCTAAGTACATAAAACTAAGATACGTACCCACTTTCGTAGAGCATCACGATTGCACTTAGCCCGTGCAACAAGCCTTTAAACCCCTAGGTTACCCTAGTGGACAAGTGTTGTCTCGTGAGAGTTTGCAGTGAAGTTACCCACAAACTTCATCAGTCAGGGATTTCCAATTTTTAACTCGAAATTTGAACAAGTATTACTGTATGAAACTAGAATTGCAAGGACAATAGAGACTTGTTGCTATCATATTTAATCAGACTCTAACTCAAGTTTCATTACACCCCATCTATCTGCTAACAAGTCAAAAATGTAGTGAGGTGCAAGATAGTATCATATAAATGAGTGGCTTTCACTTACTTTCAATATGATCACTCCAATTTTCAAGACTTTCTAAAGTTAAATGGCAATGAACACCCCAGATTTTCTTTCTTTAATCAGACTGAATGCTAAGAAGAGCGACTTGTGCAATATCTAGCCTTATTAAGCTTTCTAGCTAACCCATGTATCGAGTGTTAGGCCAATGACTCCCGATCCAGATGGTTCAGGGCACTAGATGTAAAAACACCCTAACAAGCTTAATAACTCAAGTCAACTAGGCTCCAAGGCCAAATTAGTCACTCAGAGTTTAATCTCAGCCATCCTCATCTTTTTACGCGAACACTCACTGCTTGCCAAGCAAGAGGCCCGGTTACTCGGTGAGAAGATTTACGATAAACTCATTTTATTTAATTTATTTTTTTTATTTTATTATTTTTTAGCAATATTTTTTTTGCATATATATATATATTTTAATAAGGTGTTCATCACACATATAACTTTAAATTATCTAGAAGATTAAAAGTATTCATATTAGTCGCAAGTTTACATACCCCCACTATTCATGTGCTTATGTGTAGGTGTTAAATCATCTTCCATCATGTTAGCAGAAGATAGGTGAGATGAAAACTCAAGCTAGAACTGCTATCATATTTCTTAACTCAAAACTATTATCAAAGCAATTCCTAGTTTATACAGCCAAAAAGATTAGATTTTGAGTTAAAAATTTGAAATCCCCTTTTTTTCTCTATTTTTTTAATCTTTTTAGGCAGAAAAATCAAAAATATTCTCACCCTCATACCTAAATCTAACATTGTCCTCAATGTTAAAGCAGTAATAGGACAGAGGAGAAGTTATCTGATATGGGTAGGTAAATTAACAATTGGGGCAAAACCCCCCAAACCTACATGTTAGTAAAAAAATTTTTATTATTTTTTTATAATATTTATATGTTGGGTTGCCTCCTAAGAGCGCTAAGTTTTATGTCTTCAGCTAGACAAAATGTAGATTCATTTTTTTTCAACCATTATCTAAGAATGGTTTTGGAAGAGTTCGAGGAAGAACAATCGGCTGATGACGATCTATGCTCATAAGAGGAACAGAATTAGGGAGCGCATGCTTGACCCCTTTCTTGGAATGGGCAAGGTAAGCCTCTATAGGGTCCTTACTATAAGTTTGTAAGAAAGTCTCCTGAACCAGACTTTCAATCATGTCAACTTCATTGATTTCTTCATCGTTTGGTGGTTGTTTACTTATGTTGAAGACAATAAGCTCGACTTTCATGTTGCCAAAAGATAACTTCTGCATGCCATTTCGACAATTTATTACAGCATTTACTGTGGCTAAGAAAGGTCTACCTAAAATTATAGGTGTATGACTGTCTGGATGTATTACAGGTTCGATCTCAAGGATAACGAAGTCCACAGGATAGTAAAACTTGTTTACCTTTACTATTACATCCTCTACAATTCCCTTGGGGTACTTCACCATCCTATCTGCTAAGAAAAGGATAATATTTGTGGACTTTAATTCCTCCAAACCTAACTTTTGGTACACATAGTAGGAAAGTAGGTTCACACTGGCTCCTAAATCTAATAGGGCTCTCTAGATGATCATCTCTCCTATTTTTATTTCAATGGTGGGGCAACCAGGGTCTTTGAATTTTGGGGCAATCTGTTGTTGAATGAGAGATGAGGCTTGTGCAGCCATAACAGCTTGCCTAGGAATGTTGGTTTTTCTTTTGACCGTGGTGAGGTCTTTCAAGAATTTTGTATAGAAGGGAATTTGTCTTATGGCATCGAGAAAAGGTATATTTATTTGAACAGTTTTAAAGACTTCCATTATTTCATCAAAGTTAGATTGTTTCTTGGAGTCCTGAATTCTATTGGAAAAGGAAACCTTGGGTTTGTATGTTTCTATGGGTTCTTCCTTTTTGTCCTGTTCTTGACCCCTCTTCTGAATAGGGTTCTTATCGGATTCATTTTTATTTTCCTTTTCATATTCAGAAAGTTGGACTTTATTGTCCACTTGCTTGCCAGACCTTAAAGTGGTAATTGCCTGAACTTTATAGGTCGGATTTCCATTAGAATCGATTTGATACTGACCTATCTGACCTTGATTTTGTTGTCTACTAGGGTTAGGCACTGGTTGACTAGGTAGTTCACCTTTCTTCCTATCCCCTAGAGAGTTTGCTATTTGGCTCAGACTAACCTCAAGTTTTGCAATCGCTTGCGCATGGAATTGGTTAGTCTAGGCTTGGGCTGTATTGGTCTGTTGTTGTTGCTTGATAAAATCTTATTGTTGTTTAATCATATTAGCCATCATGGTTTCTAATGGTGAAGGTTGCTGTGGGATAGGGACATTATAAGGAGGTACAGATGGAACCAAAGGTTGGTTCATTTGTGATGGACCTATCCTGGGGAAGTTGTTCCGAAAACCTGGTAGACCACCTTGATGTTGAATAGGTTCATTTTGCTTATATGAAAAATTTGGGTGGAACCTATTATCAGGGTGGTAGACTGGGCTGAATGAATTGGGAGTGGGCTTCTTGAAGGCACTATATGAATTTAGAGCATTTGCTTGCTCGGCCTTTATGGTGAGCAGATTAGGGCAGCACTCCACTAGATGTTCCAGACTGTTACACAAGACACATAAACTATATGACTCATGATCCACTTTCATGATGGGATTTAACTCTTTATATGAACTCGAGCTAGTGGAAACAATGAAAGCATCAAATTTTTTACTTAAGTTATTCATTCCAGTCATCAGATTGGACATAATATTTTTGAGATCTGGGTCTGCTTTCATTTCATTAATACCTAGTTTTCTAGACCCGAACTCATCTCTATTTACTTCTTCACCATAGCTACTCCAATTTTGGGCATTCTCGGCTAAGTCAACAAGAAATTCATAGGCTTGATCCGGGGTTTGGTTCATGAACCTACCCTTGTGCATGGACTCGATCATGTTTCTATGTGCTGGAGGTAGTCCTTTATAAAAGAAATATACTAGATCAGCCTTGTCAAGCCCATGGTACGGGCACTTGACCAAAAGATCATGAAATCTTTCTCAAAGTTGGAAAAATTCTTCCTCAGATTTTTCTCTAAAAGTTCTTATGGCATCCTTAATTTTTTCAGTTTTTACCATGGGATAGAACTTAGCCATGAACTTTCTAGATAGTTGTTCCCATGATGTGATGGAATTTGAAATAAGAGAATACAGACATGCAGCAGCACGATCCTCTAAAGTCATGGGAAACAACATTAATTTAATACCCTCTTCATCTAAGTTCTGATTTCTAAATGTTTGACATATTGTCAAAAATTTGTTTAGATGAATATACGGTTGTTCGCTCTCAAACCCTTGAAATTTGGGTAACATGTTTATTGTTGCAGCCCGAATCTCGAATTGGGCTGCATTATTAACTGGTAATACTATGCAAGTAGGGGGACTAGCGGATGCAGGTGCGAACAACTCATTCAAAGTTCTAATATGTTCACCCATTGTAGAGATTGACGGTTGGCTTACAATTCGCTGATTGTGATGAAAAGTTCTATCAATCTTAGGATCAAATGGTGTTAACTTACCCCTTAATGACCTTCTACCATGCATATATTATCAACAATTCATTAGATTTGACTCCTAAATTGAATGAAATCCTAAGAGAAAAAAAGGGCTAGACACAGATGACCACAACCAACACCACACAACAATTTGACCCTATTAGTCTTAGAATTAAGTGAGGTTTAGTAGCTTCTTAAATCTAGTTGCACAGAGATTTATCAGGTTAAAAAGTTTCTGAAATTCTCTCTAGATTAGACAGCTCCTAATCTTCCTTTCAGATTAAGCTTGAGCTTACCAGTTAAGCGATCCAGTAACCAGTGACCAGAAAAGTCCTGGGATGTGTGGTGGTGCCAGAAGGGATACACCGATACCATAATACACGTAACAGTTCTCACTATTGTAAAACTTTTCTAGACATCACCAATTACTAAATTCTCACTGGAGTGGCTTTCAGCCACTTCTTCCAAGAGCCTAATTGAGCTCGAAAACCCTAAGGCCAACGTCTAAGTGATTTTAATTTAATTTGGCTTAGGATATGTATGCAAGGTAGTAATTTTTGGGCTAAGGACGGGTAATGACTTCCCAACCTTATCTTTTTAATGGGTTTTGCCCTTAAATTATTTTATGCAAATGCTTAATACTAAATGCAGTAAATAATCAATGATTTTTTTAAAGTTTATGCCATGTCATTAGTGTTAGATGTATGCCCTAGAAGCCAATCTGGCTGACACATTATTAATTCTAGAACATAATTTTGTACTTGACTATTTATTATTGAATAAATAAAAGGCATCTTTTTCATTCATATTATTTATGTGTCCATGAATCGTCCAAGAATTAATAAGATGATGATGCATATTCTTAAGAGTTAAGAATTTGAGCCATGTATCATTGGTGATTAATTTCTAAATGCTCCTGATCGATGGATCATCGCGAGGACGGTGATCGATCCAATGAGATCAGTGCACACACTACTTTTTCTTGAGGATGGACGAGACTCGAGTTCATGGTGTGGGGACACTGAAGTAGTAGTGCAGGTGCTTGTTAAAGAATAAAGGTACTGAGCGTGACCAAGACAAGAAGTCACTTGGATGTCTATCCACTCGTCAGTGACTTGCTTGATGTTGCAGCAGTGTGACTGGTCCTTTGACCTGCGGTGCTTCGGCTACTCACAATGAGGTTATTGTAGTTTGACTGCACGTATACATGGTCTCTAGACATACGGGTCCATGCAGTGTAGATTGGCTGCAATAGGTTCACTGCAGGAGTAGGGTATGCACCTATATAGAATCTATCGACCTTGGTAGATAAGGAGAGATCCTATGTGATTTATAAGATTGAGTTCGTAAGACCACGGCCGGGGCAGTAAAAACAGTGGAGAAAGAGTTTTCCACTCTCGAACTTAAGTCGAATAAATCTTGACATATGACAGACGATGGGGTTTGACGAGTTATCCATGACCTCCGTCCTGTAGGGATCCACGATAGTAGGACTGTATCACACAATAACTGCACCTAGAGGTTCATTATTTCATTCTGTTGGGTAGCCACTACATGCTGCTAGGTGTCACTGGTGGATGGTGAGACTCACAGAAAATATCTCGATGGTCGATAAACCCTAATGAGTTAAGTTAGAATCGTTCCAACCCATTGAAAGGAGTTTGCAATGATATTGTGATAGAGATCGCAATATATCTCACTACCAGTCAGAATAGAACCTATGGGGTCACATACATTAGAGGCATTGACCGATCCGATGGTTGAATCGTGATTATGAATCACAAGTAATCGATTCGATTGATGATCAGTTGAAGAAGGAATAATGGAAATTATTAATTGGACTTAAACACGAATCCTACTTGGAATAGGATTCTGGGAGTCCTAATTGGATTAGGACTGGGAATCCTACTTGGACTAGGACTGGAAGTCCTACTTCGAGTAGGATTCCTACAATACTAATTAGATTAGGATTTTGAATTCAATATGGATTCCTACTTAGAATAGGATTCCTAGAAGTTCTAATTGATTATGAATCACAAGTAATCAATTCGATTGATGATCAGTTGAAGAAGGAACAATGGGAATTATTAATTGGACTTAAACACGAATCCTACTTGGAATAGAATTCTGGGAGTCCTAATTGGATTAGGACTGGAAATCCTACTTGGACTAGGACTGGGAGTCCTACTTGGAGTAGGATTCCTACAATCCTAATTAGATTAGGATTTTGAATTCAATATGGATTCCTACTTAGAATAGGATTCCTAGAAGTTCTAATTAGATTAGGACTTCGGATTCAAATAAGAGTCCTAATTGGATTAGGACTAAAATTGAATAATTTCTAATTGAATTAGAATTTCTTAAGTCCCAATTAATTATTAATTTAATGAATTAACATGACTCCTAATTGGATTAGGATTGAAGAGTTCAATTGAGTCATGATTCATTGAGTTCTAATTGGATTAGGACATTGCATGGATCAAACCCAAAATTGGTTCACCCTTGGACTAAGCCTAATTAGATTAGGGTTTAGCCACATTAGGGCATCCCAATCCTCCTTAGAGGAGGATTAGGGTTAACCATGAGGGAGGGGCGTGCGCCCCTCCCCCTTTTTCTCCTTGGTGCGGCAACACAAGAGGGGCCGACGCCCCTCTTGGAAAATTATCAAGGGAGCTCCGAAAAGTTAGGAGCTTCACATCCTATTTAAAGAGAAGAGGGGGCAGCACTTAGAGCATTCAAGCCCTCTTGTTTTCAGCCGTGAGCCCCTCTCCCTTTCCCTTGGATCAGCCGCAAGCAAGGAGGAAGAACAAGGTGGTGTTGGCGGCCTCATCCTCTTCCCTTCCTGCATCCAACGTAAGTGGAAGAAAAAGGCTGCAAGGTGCTTTGATTCTTCTTCAAGTTTCATCCTTCTTCTTCCTCCTCCCAAGCACAATCAAGGGTTGATCAAAAGGGAGGAGATCAGCCATCAAAACCAATCTCTGCAAGGGAGATAGCACCCCAGGGAGATTGAAGCGTTTGGATCGGCTTTTTGCTTCGTGTGGATACCCGTAGAGGCTAGACACGTGTGCGGCTTCAAGCGAGCCTTCTTCCAAAAACCATGATCATCAGTTTGCGGTGATCATCTACCCGCACAAGGTGAAGATCTGATCTTCCAAATAGTTTTAAAGTTTTTAATCATAATCTAACTACGAACGGTTTTGAATAATGTTCATGAGATGAACGTTGATCCCGCGCATGCCACTTCCGCTGCATCTGAATTTTTTTTAATTTTCTGCGGCATGGGCGGGTTTCCAATAATTAGGTTGTACTGATTAAATGAGCAAGCAAAATTTTTTTATATATTTTTTCTTTATTTTTTTTTAATTTTAATTTTTTTAATTTTTATATAAGAATAACTTGAATGTAAACTAAAAACTAATCCTTATGCATCAGTCAATCTCCGAATGCCCGTTGAATAAGCTCTGGAGATTCTCCATGAGGAGCCCCAAGAGAGGTATGATAACCTCGGGGGATTGCACCCTATCAATTACTACCTTTTTTTTAATTTTCAAATTTTGATTTTCAGAATTCAAATTTTGAATTTAAATTTTTAAATTTTAGAATTTTGGAAATTTTTTTAAAATTTTTAATTTTTTGAATTTTAAAAAAAATTCAAAATTTTAAATTTCGAATTTTAAATTTTAGAATTTAATAACTATGAAATTATTAACTAAAAATAATCAAAACAAGAAAAATTAATAGAAATAAAAAAAACTTACTACCGGAGTGCGTTCACTCCGGGCATCCAAAATTTAATTTGATCTCCGTGATCGTTCTTGCTTCTCGATTTGCCTTCTCAGCAACGACGCCAAAATTTTGTTGTCAAATTTCTGTTTAACAAAAATACGCTAAACAGATCGTTGTTAGAACCGACAAACAAAGTTTAAATTAATTTTACTCTTACCTATTCTACTCGAAGAATAGTGGTCGTAAGAGGTCGATCCACAGGGAGGCGATTGGAGTTGCATAAAAATTAAAACATTCACTCAGATTCAAAATCAATTTTTGAATAATAGAAGAAAAACATTACGTCGGAGATGTTGACGGATTCTCTGGTCTACCAGAGAATATTTTCTACTTGAAATTAACGGAAAGACAGGTACTTAAATTCGAAAAGCATTTATATATTTAATGGAAAAGAAAGCTCTGGCATAAAATGGATGAAAACCGTGCTAGGAATATTGAAGACTGGAACATCAATTGCATGAAAAAAAATTTAATGTATTGCATAAAAAAGAAGAAAGATTACAAAATTTGAAGAACGGAAATTAAAAACAATAGAAATTACAACTTTAGCATAAATAAAACTCTCTATTAAAATAAAACTAAAAACCTCAAAACACATGCTCTCAGAATAAACTCTTAATAAAACTAAAAACTAAAAAAAAAAACAAAACATGCTCTGTTTTCAAAAGAGAAAACAGAGCATTTCTCCTTTTTTTTTCTTTCTCTCTTCTTCCCCAAACTGAACCCTCTTCCCCTGCACAGCCGAGAGCTCCCCTGTTCTTTGGCCCAACCGAGCACTCCACCCTCCTCCCCTTTCAACAGAGCTCTTCCTCCCTTTATATATAGATCACCCTCATCCTTTGAAGCCAGTGATGAATCCATGGGGAACGGACGCACGATCCTTGGGGCGGACTGCACGCAAATGGTTGGATCAAGGGAGTTGGTTCGATGGGAGTTGGCCGTGAGATCAGCTGGGATGTTGATCCGGAAAGGAGGAAACGCGGGATGCTGTCGTGGGATGGGCGGACTCACGGGATGAGATGCGGAAAGCTTGGCATTCATCGCGTGACCTAGAAATTGTTTCAAATGCTGAAATGGAACGAGCTTTACTGGGAGGAGGCAATCGTTTTTTTTCATTTTCCGGGTGGTCGTGGGATGTCCGGACGCGGAGGCTGCAGTGGCGGGATCGCTGGGGCTCGTGGAAGAAGCGGACTCGGAGGCTTCAATGAAGCATGGGATGCTGGGAGCTGACTCGGAATTCCTTCTTTGGACCACGGTTGAGAGGCGGGAGTGCATCACGGGATGGACGTGGGAGGCTGAAGAGCGCTGCGGGATACTTAGATGCAGGATCCGGGAAGCTTGGATGTGGGAATGAAATGAGCTGTAGACGCTGCTGGGAGGAAGAAGAACAGTGAACTAAAAAAATTTCCGTAACATTGTTCATATGAGCAGTGTTTTCACGGAACATTGTTCATATGAACAGTGTCATCTCGGAACACTGTTCATATGAACAGTGATTTCAGCATGAATAGTAACTTCAGGAATGAATAGTATTTTTAGCTATTCTTCATGGGATTGGAGGTTAAAAAGTTCTTTTTCTTTGTGATGAAGTGAGAGTGGGAATCTCTATTTCGGAAGAGTGCAGATGCTAATCCAGAAAGGAGGGAACGCGAGGATCACTAGGAGATCACACGTGGGCTCGGATGTTTGGGTGCAAATGTGCTTGATCAAATCATGACAGGATTGGGCCCGCACGGTTTGGGGCCATGATGCATCCCTCTAAACCGTACCAAATGCGCATTTAAACTTTAATTTATACTAACATGTTGCAAACAAACAAATATAATATTAATTTAGTGATTTTATCGTTATATGTTAGCAGTAATACTAATTTAAGCAGCGTGTAGATCGCACTTTTGTCCTCTCATCAGTGCTCACCATACAACTCTTGCAGGTGTGCCAATATGTCCCTAGCAGTCTTCATGTTCTCATACTGGCATTGAAGTTCATTGGACATGGATGCCATGATGTAGCACCTTACCCTAATGTCATCATCCGTCCACTTATCATGTGTAGCATGCTGATCATTGGTCGGACGTGTTGGCAATGTAGGGATATCATTATCGAGTAGATAGCCTATTTTTTTGCAACTAAAATAATTTTCAAGTTTCTTAGCCAGTCTTTATAGTTGGTTCCGGTCAGTCGGTTGGTCTCAAGAATTCGGGTCAAAGGGTTAGAAGCCGACATTGTGATCTGTAGAAAGTAAAGATTCTAGTTAGATTTTGTACTTGATCTTAATTTGTTTTAGGATCTTTTAAAACAAATAAATCTTCCACTATTTTCTCGAATCTCTCACACTCCTCAGGTAGAGAAATAGAAATCCTTCGCGACTAGAATTTCTAGTGGATACTGTGTTGCCCAAGGTGACAAGCCAAGAGGGGGGGTGGATTGGTTTTCTAAATTTTTGCTATCTTACTTTAGTCAATTGATGAGTGAGTGAAATTAAACTAATACACAATACAAACACAAGAAGTATAGTGGTTCGGTGCTCTCCTAAGCACCTACGTCCACTCCCCAAGCGACCCCTTGGAAATTCACTATAATCCCACAGATTATAGTTGGATTGTTTTCCGGGCTCACAATCCAAAAACCTTTACACTTTGGTTTTCCGGGATCACCAAGAACCTATGTTGGTTTTACGGGCTCACCAACGAACTTTCACAATTGGTTTTACGGGTTCACCAATAAACCTACACCGTTGGTTTTGCGGGCTCACCAACAAATCTTTACAAGGTGATTAACAAAAGAAAGAAGAAAGTTGAAGCTCCTAGATGAGCAAATATAACAATTATAAGCTACAAAGAAGAGTTTAGAATATAGTTATCGCTTGATAAAACTTCTCTCTTCTTTGTCAAGAATGCTTTACTCTTCAAGGGTGGATGGAGCTCTTAATATCTCTTGGAATCTGCTCAACCACTTCCTTTTGACTCTTTGAATGAAGCACTTGGATGAAAAAGATTAGGGCACTTGTCTTTCTTGTGTAAGCTTTGATATTTTGCAAAAGGATATTTACTCTGATGAATAGTGTCCCTTTAAATAGTTTTTCTTACCCATTGGACACCCCCATTGGTCAGATTTCAAAAATTAGCCGTTACTTACTGTTGGGAGGACAAAAAATACTTCTGCAGAACTAGCCGTTATGCTTCTGCCCATGCTTGGGTCGACTCAACTTTCACTGGGGTCGACCCAACTTTCACTTGGGTCGACTCATGCAATATTGGGGTCGACCCTCTCAGGAAACATAGAACCTTGTATTTCAGCCTTCCTTCACTTGAGTCGACTCAACACTTTTTGGGTCGACTCAAGGTTCAGTTGGGTCGACTTAAATTCCATTTGGGTCGACTCTCTCAGAGATTCCAGAGAACTGATTTTTGAATGACATAGTCTTGGGGTCGACTCATGTTCAGTTGGGGTCGACTCAGGGTTGGGTCGACTCAAGTTCCATTTGGGTCGACTCTCTTAGGGATTACAGAGAACCGATTTTTGAACGACATTGTCTTTGGGTCGACTCATGCTCAGTTGGGGTCGACTCAAGTTCCATTTGGGTCGACCCTCTCAGGGATTTCAGAGACTTGTTTTCTTGAGGCTTGAAGATGGGGTCGACTCAACTTTCACTTGGGTCGACCCAAGTACTGTTCATCCGTGCCATTTTTGTAGAAGTGTGCTAGATGTTTCCTTGATGTGCCGGGGTCGACTCCACCAATCTTGGGGTCGACTCAATCCACACTTTGCTGCAACTTAAGGTAAGATTCATCCATATAATCAATGAAATAAACTTCAAATAATTTTGAATATATGTCATGGTGGTGCTACATACTCTAAACAATAAAAATTACTATTGCCCACTTAAGAGTACGTTTCACTTGAAACTTTGCCGAATTGGAATTTTGAATTCACTATCCCTTTTCTATCGCAAATTTTATCTCAATTTTAATCATTAAAATACATCTTGATCTCATTCTACTAATGTACCGAGAGTGACGAACTTAGTAATGATGTATTATATTACCTTATAATATTTAATTAGGTATACCCTCAATGGTTGTGTTAATCATCAAAATAACACTATCATCCTCAATATCTCCCTTTTTGATGATTACAAAATATTGAGTATGAGCAAATTGATTCTTATCTTAAAATTAGTTTTAGAAGGGCTCAAGTTGCTGAATTTCAGTTTTTCACATTTGAGAGTGAAGTCTCCCCCTATTTTATCCAAATATTGCCAATTTGAACTTTTGATTTACTCCCCCTTTTTTTATATTTGGTTAAAGATGAAACGTCAAAAATTTGAGATAAAGCAAGAGTTTCAGATTATATATCGAGGTGTGAGAGGTATGTGCCAAATTCTGAAATTTGATTAAAAGTTTAGATTTTAATACATATCGCTTCCCCTTAAGTGTATATTGTCCTTATTTGTCAACTTATTACAACTTAATTTTCTTTCCTTGCTTCTCCCCCTTTTTGTTATCATCAAATAGCTGCATGGCAATCGATAAGTAGACATAGTAAATAATAAACATTCAGATTTTACTGATCAAACATGGAACATTGTAGTACATTAACACAAAAATACAATGTTCTTCAATCAAAGTGCAAAGTACATGATCAACACAAAATACATATGAGAACTAGATAAATCCTAGGCACTAATACCAAAAGTGCTAACATCAGCTTAGGGGGTATCTAATGGCTGTGATCTAGTCCTCATTCTCCTAGCATAAGTGGCGAGGGGAGGTCGAGCCTGATGGGACTGAGTCTGGCGTGGACTTCGCTGAGCTGGATGACTCTGTGCCGAAACCTCTGACTCAGCTGCTCGGGGCACAGATGGACCATGAGCCTCTCTCTCTCTCTCTCTCCGTAATGCTCCGACCTCCTCTCTGAGATCACTAATCTCAGCAGTCATGATATCCAACCTACTCGTCAATCCATCAGTGATAGTCCTCGTCTGAGCTGACATAAGCTCAGTCATCCTACTCCAAAACTCATCTGTGCACTCCGTGGGAACAGATGATGATGGGCCAGCCTCTGAAGGTGCCGTAGGATGCTCCTCAGGTACCTCAACCTCAGGGATGGGGTCTCCAACCTCTGGTGCATCACCCTCCGGTGCATGTATCCCTACTCCTGTACGCACCCACTGCCCATTCACCTTCTCATAACCCATACGAATTAGGGATCGTGCAGTGTAAGTGTCAGTGTATAGAAGGTGCCTGAAAATCTCTCCCTCTACTGATATATCATGCTGTTGGAAGATCAGGATGAGTATCATACCATAAGGCGGGGAGACTCTCGAATTGCATATGACCTTTTGAGGATGATAATGTTATTTTGATGATTAACACAACCATTGAGGCCATATCAAATTAGAAATGCAAATTAACTCGATACATCATTGATAAATGGCACACCCTTGATACATTCATGATACATTAGGACTATATGGTCAAAACCACTCTCAGAATTGATAAACGAGATAAAATTTGTAATAGAGAATGGTAGAAAGCTCAAGAATCCATTTTGGCAAAGTTTCAAATAATACCTAAAAGGGCAATTCAGTAATTTCTACTGTTAAGGGTATGAAACTCTATTGTGCCATGCATCGTAATTTGCTTGGAATATCATATTGTTGTTTTAATGTGCATAACTAACCTTCAAAGTGCAGAAAAATATGGTTAGAAAGCTCAAGAATCCATTTTGGCAAAGTTTCACGTTAAAAATACCTAAAAGGGCAATTCGGTAATTTCTACTGTTAAGGGTATGAAACTCTATTGTGCCATGCATCGTAATTTGCTTGGAATATCATATTGTTGTTTTAATGTGCATAACTAACCCTCAAAGTGTAGAAAAACATGGTTAGAGTCGACCCCAATTAGTTTGGAGTCGACCCCGATACATTTGGCACGCCTTGGAACGAAGTGGCACGCCTTTGGAACACTTGGCACAGAGTAGGAGTCGACCCTAGAAGAGATGGAGTCGACCCTAGCACGTTTTAGAAACATTCTGGCACATTCTAGCACTTATGGCACGGATGAACAGCACTTGGGTCGACCCAAGTGAAAGTTGAGTCGACCCCATCTTCAAGCTTCAAGAAAACAAGTCTCTGGAATCTCTGAGAGGGTCGACCCCAATGGAACTTGAGTCGACCCCACCTTGAGTCGACCCAAAAAGAGTTGAGTCGACCCAAGTGAAGGAAGGCTGAAATACAAGGTTCTGTATTTTCTGAGAGGGCCGACCCAAGAAAAGCTTGAGCTAACCCAAGTCTGATGAACAGTGGTTTGGGTCGACCCAAGAAAAGTTTGGGTCGACCCAAGCACGGGCAGAAGCATAACAGCTAGTTGTGTAGAAGTGCTTTTTGGACTCCCAACGGCTATAAACGGCTAGTTTCTTCAATCCAACGGTCAGGAAGGACTATTTGGAGGTTGGAGAAGTATTTAAGAGGGAGTATTCATCAGAGGAAGCAAGCTTTGGAAAATACATCAAGTGCATTCAAGAGAAAACCCTAGCAAGGCAAGCTTCATTCAATTGCTTCATTCAAAGAGCCAAAAGAAAGTGGTTGAGCAGATTCCAAGAGACATTAAGAGCTCCACCAACCCTTAAAGAGTGAAGCAATCTTGACAAAGAAGAGAAGAGCCTTATTAAAGGGATAACTATATTCTAAACTCTTCTTTGTAGCTCATAATTGTTTTATTTGCTCTTTTAGGAGCTTTCATTCTTTACTTATTACTCTTGTTGTAAGGTTTGTTGGTAACCCCGTAAAACCAACATTGTTAGGTTGTTGGTAAGCCCGTAAAACCAACGTAGGTTGTTGGTAACCCGTAAAACCAACGTAGGTTGTTGGTAAGCCCGTAAAACCAATGTAGGTTGTTGGTAAGCCCGTAAAATCAACGTAGGTTGTTGGTGAACCCGTAAAACCAATTGTGAAGGTTCGTTGGTGAGCCCGTAAAACCAACATAGGTTCTTGGTGATCCCGGAAAATCAAAGTGTAAAGGTTTTTGGATTGTGAGCCCGAAAAACAATCCAACTGTAATCCGCGGAATTATAGTGAATTCCCAAGGGGTCGCTTGGGGAGTGGATGTAGGTGCTTAGGAGAGCACCGAACCACTATATTTCTTGTTTGTTTGCATTGTGTATTGTCTTACTTTACTACAATTACTTACTCATCAATTAACTCGATTAAGGAATCAAAAAGTTAGAAAAACCAATTCACCCCCCCCCCCCCTCTTGGCTTGTCACCTTGGGCAACAAGTGGTATCAGAGCAGGTGCTCTATAATTCCTTGCCTTTTTGATTTTGACCTAACCGTCAAAAAGCCAAAGATCATGACAACTCAAATAGATAGTTTTCTAGGAGAGGAACAGTTAATTGATCGACCTCCACTATTTAATGGCATAAACTACACACATTGGAAAGCACGCATGCGCATTTTCATTCAAGCACATGACTATGATTTATGGAGTATCATAGTCAACGGGCTACACACAAACACTAATCATGATAAGAAAATGGCTCAGCAAAATGCAAAAGCCATGAATATTTATATTGTGCATTAGATAATAGTGAACTTAATAGCATATCTTTTTGCATAACTGCTAAGAAAATCTGGAATATGCTTGAAGGTAAATATGAATGCACTAATATTTTTAGTGAATCTGAAACTAGCTTTGAAGAAGAAGAGCAGCAAACTGAAATTAAAAATTCTTGCTTTATGGCACATGAAGATAAGGTATGTATTGGAACACAAAGTGATTTCTCATTCCAAGATAAAGTACATGCTGAAACTCAATCTGATTTTACATTTGATGAACTTCATGATGCTTTTTCTGATCTATACTTAGAATATAAGAAGCTTAGTTTAAAGATTAAAAAGCTAAATCAGAAAAATCTATCTCTTGCTGAAAGCTATGATATAATTTAGAAAAATAATAAATTGCTTTCAGAAGACAATGAAAAGTTAACTAAAGAAGTTAACAAATTTAAGCCTATAGTTGAAAAATTTACTATCAGCTCTGAAAAGCTGAACTTAATGATAAATAATCAAAGAGCTGAATTTGAAAAGGATGGATTAGGATATCAATCTTGGTACACACAAAAATTCCTTAATGACATGTGTGTTAAATCCTCCACTATCTATCCTAAAACAGATTCTAATTTATCTGATGAACCTAATAGGCAAAAACAGAAAATTGTAAGTTTATCTACTACTCATATTAAATCTATGTTTGTTAAATTTAACAAGATGATGCAGAAATTCACTCTTGGTAATCCTAAAATCTGCAAGCCTATGGACAAAATAGCTATTAAGAAAATATGGGTTCCAAAAGGAACAATAATAGCTAACCTACAAGGACCCAAAAGAGCTTGGGTTCCTAAGTTGAAAATCTGAATATTTTCTGTAAGTGTGTCTAGCACTCAAGGCTCCAACAAAAGATGTTAATTTAGACATTGGGTGCTCTAGACATATATTAAAGAATGAAACTTAAAATATACTTAAGAAAAGTAATTAAAATGAAAAGAATAATGAAATTAGTAATCCTTGCATCTCATCATTCTCTTTGCCTTAGTATCTGATTAAAATATGAATTGCAGGTATTAATCAATTTTGTGTTATAAATAATATTTTTAAAATTATAATCAAATCACTTCATTTTATAGTATGCTTTACTTACTGTTGGATAAGTTGCTAAATGATTAATCAATTTATTAAGAATAACTCTATGAATTCTCTATATGCTTGATTGAGAGTTTTTATCCATGGCATTATCTTCTATTAATTATAAACATAAGAATGTCTACTTGGTATATTTTTAAATATATGCATTAAGAATACCAAGATTAAAGAGACTAGTTCTGGCATATAAAATCAACTCATACTAGTATGGACTTAATCTCAAAGGACCTTGTCATTGGTTCACTTAGATTATTTTTTGCAAGGTCAAAGTTTGCTATGTATGTCATCTAGAAAAACAAACTAGAATCATTTCTAAATCTGAAAATATTATTTTCACCTTTTAGCCTTTGAAAATTCTTCATAAGAACTTATTTGGATCTCTAGGATTATGAACCTAGGAGATAAGCTTTTTGATATTGTAATTATGGATAATTTCTCGAAGCTAACATTGGTTTGGTTCTTGGCACTTAAATTGAAATATTTTCTGCATTAGCACAAACTTACAAAAGGTTTCAAATGAAAAAAAAAAGGTTTGCAAACTGTGAAAGTATCATGGCACAGTTTTGAAAACCAATTTGTCAATAAGGTTTGCACAGAAAATGATATTGAATACAATTGTTTTTGCACCAAGAACACTATTGCATATAGGGGTTATAAAAATATAAAAATAGAACCTTTGTTGTGTAAGGACAATGCTTTGTGATAGCAGTTGATTAATACTATCATCACAGCTTGTCATATTATAAGGTTTCTATTAAATCTATTTTTAAAAAAAACCCCATGTAAACTCATGAAAAACTGAAAATCAAATGGTGCATACCTTCATGTTTTTCAGTTATACATATTATGTTCTCAAGAATGAAATATATGCCAAATCTGATAAAACAAGTGTTTCTTTGGATATTACTCTTTAAGCAATGCATATAGAATATTCAATGAAAAGATACTAGTTGTAGAAATATCAATTTATATTATTCTTATTAAAACTAGATCTTTTATTGAGAATATAGTTTATCATTTTAATTCTATGTAACAATCTGAATTTTGATAGAAACAATTGTTTAAGATAATTTGATTAAAACTTAGCTAGCATGTCTCATTGATAATTATCTTAAGCAAATAGAATCTAAGCTAAATTGATTCTGAAAATAAAAAAATTGATTTGATCTTGATGAATCTTCCTATTGCGTCATATGCTTGTCCTTGAACCATTTTGGTTCATGAAACTATCTCTTTAGTTCAAGTGATATGTACTTACTTATATTTAGGCAATCTCTTGAGTAAAGTGGCTCAATATTCAATTATTGTCATATCTTATGTTGAGTCATCTAGTTAAGAAATATGTTGTATGAATGTTTTGTATCTTGAAGAAACTAATGATTTTCCTTCAAGAAAGAAAAGGATTTTGTTAATAATGCAGGATCTTTGAGCAAGAAAATGAGAGATGTCAACTTGAAGGACACCTTCATGTAAGATACAATAAACATTCACATGCAAACAAAAAAAGGAACATTTTTCAGCCAAAAGTTTACACATAAGAAATCTAGTAGGTATTTGACTTGAAGAATGCAGAATGAATCGATAATTTTAAATACCTCTCTCATAAATTAGCTAAGCAAAGTCAATAACTTAAATCTTATTGTGGCATGATTAAAGTATTTAATTATTAATTTCTTGATATCATGTCTATATATGTATCGATTGACTTATGCTTTTAGAAATTGTTTCATGATCTATCCAAACTAAAATATATCTTTGCCTATGTCATAACCATGAAATACACAAGTTTATGCTTAAAATTTTGACTTAAAATAACTTGTGAGAAGCTATGAATGCTTGAGCATAATTAGATTATTTTTCTTATTCTACTCTTTCATATAAATTACTTGAAATAATAAAAAGAAAGAGAGATAAAGAAAACAAAATGAACATTATTTAAGAAAAGTATAAGCTAAGTAAAAGCAAATACTCCAATTTTAAGAAAAGGCAAAACAAAGATAATATATTCGGCATATTTGTGAGACTTGTGTGAGCATTCTTTTAGAAAAGATAAAATCAGTGCTAAATTGTATTTAAATAGGGAGAACTTTATATTGAAAAGAATTGATTTTAATCCTTGACATGCTTGCTCTTAATGTTTTAATATATGATGTTATGACTTAATGCATATTATGTTTTGCATGTGACATGATGTTTTGAATTATGTGTTTTCAATATTCAAATAACAAAGATCTTTTCTAAATATAATTTGTAATGCTTCATGCCTAGATAATTTGATTGAAATATGTTGTTATCAACAACAAAATCATTTTGGTTTAGTGAATATATTCTGAAAAATAAAAAAAAAAATAATCTAAATTTGCAAATTAGGTAGAATGAATTATTTCTGAGTTATCCTTTATCTTGCCTAACATTGGTACATAATAAATTGCTCCAATTTGTACCAAAATTCAATATTAACTACAAAGATTCTGAATGTGCTCTGATGCGCTTGAAATATGTATTTTCAATCTTAATAACTTAAGATGAGCTACAATGTAGAAGATACATATCTCAAATTATAAATTTTGAAAGCCTCCTTGAAAACTCTTATGAAATTCAGAATATGACCTAGTGAAAAAGTTTAAACTCTATATAAAATGCTTATATCTTTACATTTTTGTAATTTTCATTATATGCTTCAAAGATTGCATCATGCTGGAGAATAATTTACTATGATTCTTAAATAAAAACTACAGCTTAAGAAAAATAGAATTAATTTTGATACCTTGGTTGTTTGCTCCAATACGCATCTGAAACATATCATTTTTTATCTTATAAGTGTACTGAAATTGGTGTAAATGATGTATTTTTCAATGATCTTGATTGCAAACAAATGGTTCTAAACATATGATGTTATTTTGATATTAAAAAGATTTATGGTGCTTCATATATACATTGCTGAAAAACTATGACTAAGAAATTAATATTTTGAATATACACTCCTGCATAATTAAATGCTTCTATCATTAAAAATAAAAGCTATTTTTAAGAAGAGAGTTAATGATCCTAAAGCTTAAAATATTTCAACTCACTTCAATAATTCTTATAGGAAAGAAAATGTAATTACTTTTGAAAGAAATTTGAGCTTCAAAAGAATTATTTTCTGATTAATATTTCCATACATATTCAAAAAAAATAAGAGAAAATATAATTTATTCTTGAAAGATTAAAAAGAGTGATTGCTATAAATTTTGAAAAATTCTGGATCACTCTATATTCTTGATATTATAGAAGAACAAAAAAAAAAGAGTTTGAAAGAAAATGCATCTTTTGAGAGGGAGCTTTAAATACTCAATCTCTTTATTGAAAATTATCTTCAAACTTTAAACTCTCAAATGGAATGATTAATTAAGGGGGAGAAAGAAAATTTTAGAGGGAGAGATCATATAGAACTTAATCGTATAAATTCGCATATAAAGATGAGACAAAGAATACTAAATGTAAAGTGGTATTAAACTTTGTGCTTCATTGAATATCTTTTGAAAGTTGGATTTCCATCTATATTCATCGGTAAATCATTTATTTCTGAAAATTAATTGAAAAGGATTCCATCTGTCTTAGTATCGGAACTTTATCTTGGAATCTACTTATTAGTTCTTATTGGGTTGCACTTTAGTGTTTCAATCCTGAACCAATTCATTTTAATTGATTTTGATGCTATGATCTTTAAAGGAGTAAAATAAAGTCTTTAAAAGAGCTCTAAAAGAACTTTCAAAGTCTTGAATTTTATGTATCCTACATTGCATAAATTCATGTTTTGGTATCTATGCCCCAATACTTTTATATCATGAAAAAACTTTGAAGTCATTAAGAATTAAGGATTCAACATAATCTTATGTTTTTCGAGTATATAAGTTTTGATCTTTATCTGCTTTTATACTATATTCTGAAAATTAATTAGATTGCTCTCATTTTGCTATATACTTAATATATTTATAAAAAAAATATTGGATTTTCATTCGTGCCTTCTTTGAATATTATTCTTGATACTCCTTGAAATAACTTGAAAAAGATTCCATCTACACTTGATTTGAAAACTATCTTTGGAATCTATAATTAGAGATCTCTTTTGGCTCACATCTTAAATGTCTCATTTTTAAAGCCAAACTTTTCATCACTGATTTTGATGTGATCCAATCATAATTTTAAAACTATCTTAATTGGCTCTGATCTATACTCATTATCTTGCCCTGACAGTATTGCTTTGAGTCACATAATTCATATTCTTGCAATAATTTGGCATGCACTGAGTGAAATATTGTCTTGTGCTTAATATTTCATTATTTTGCAATCGTTTTGATATTGTCAAAAAGAAAAAGAAATATCTGAGTATATGCTCATAATGCTTTATGTTTTGAATTGAATATCAATCAGCTTAGATTGAAATATGTTGATTATGTTAAAGCTGATTAACTCTAAAGCATTATCATGAAGTATGTTTTTAAAGTATCTCCCAGACTTTGTATTTATTTTGACTTATATTTGCTCTTGTGATAGTTTGTATTTCTTCTCTAAAACATAGTGCTTTTGGCATAGACAATGTTTCTCTTGAGTTATGATCTTTGTGATTGTCATTACAATGCTATCCATTTCATTATTATTCATTCTTTTTGATGATAACAAAAAGGGGGAGAAAATATAAGGGAGAAACTAGAAGCAAATTCTATAAGAAAAATAGTATAGGGGAGAAAATATAAAAGGTATATATTATATACTTAAGGGGGAGACATGTGACAAAAAGAAAATCTAAATTCTGGCACATAATCATAGAGATTTTTCTTGCCTCGATACATGGCTTGAAACTCTTGCTTTGACACAAACTTTCGAAAATTTTGCCTTAATGAAATACAAGAGTAAGGGGGAGCAAAGCTAAAACTCATTTGGCATCTATTTGGATAGGATAGGGGGAGTTTTTGGTTCATTTATACAAACTCTAAATAAGACTACTTTGAAACTCTTGAACCAAAAGTACTTTAGGAATGTTAAATCTAACTTTTCATATGAATGCCAATTTGCTTACACTCAATATTTTGTAATCATCAAAAAGGGAAAGATTGAGGATGATAATGTTATTTTGATGATTAACACAACCATTGAGGCCATATCAAATTAAAAATGCAAATTAACTCGATACATCATTGATAAATGGCACACCCTTGATATACTCATAATACATTAGGACTATATGGTCAAAACCACTCTCAAGAATTGATAAACGAGATAAAATTTGTAATAGAGAATTGTAGAAAGCTCAAGAATCCATTTTGGCAAAGTTTCACGTTAAAAATACCTAAAAGGGCAATTCGGTAATTTCTACTGTTAAGGGTATGAAACTCTATTGTGCCATGCATCGTAATTTGCTTGGAATATCATATTGTTGTTTCAATATGCATAACTAATCTTCAAAGTGCAGAAAAACATGGTTAGAGTCGACCCCAATTAGTTTGGAGTCGACCCCGATACATTTGGCACGCCTTGGAACGAAGTGGCACGCCTTTGGAACACTTGGCACAGAGTAGGAGTCGACCCTAGAAGAGATGGAGTCGACCCTAGCACGTTTTAGAAACATTCTGGCACATTCTAGCACTTATGGCACGGATGAACAGCACTTGGGTCGACCCAAGTGAAAGTTGAGTCGACCCCATCTTCAAGCTTCAAGAAAACAAGTCTCTGGAATCTCTGAGAGGGTCAACCCTAATGGAACTTGAGTCGACCCCACCTTGAGTCGACCCAACCTTGAGTCGACCCAAAAAGAGTTGAGTCGACCCAAGTGAAGGAAGGCTGAAATACAAGGTTCTGTATTTTCTGAGAGGGCCGACCCAAGAAAAGCTTGAGCTGACCCAAGTCTGATGAACAGTGGTTTGGGTCGACCCAAGAAAAGTTTGGGTCGACCCAAGCACGGGCAGAAGCATAACGGCTAGTTGTGCAGAAGTGCTTTTTGGACTCCCAACGGCTATAAACGGCTAGTTTCTTCAATCCAACGGTCAGGAAGGACTATTTGGAGGTTGGAGAAGTATTTAAGAGGGAGTATTCATCAGAGGAAGCAAGCTTTGGAAAATACATCAAGTGCATTCAAGAGAAAACCCTAGCAAGGCAAGCTTCATTCAATTGCTTCATTCAAAGAGCCAAAAGAAAGTGGTTGAGCAGATTCCAAGAGACATTAAGAGCTCCACCAACCCTTAAAGAGTGAAGCAATCTTGACAAAGAAGAGAAGAGCCTTATTAAAGGGATAACTATATTCTAAACTCTTCTTTGTAGCTCATAATTGTTTTATTTGCTCTTTTAGGAGCTTTCATTCTTTACTTATTACTCTTGTTGTAAGGTTTGTTGGTAAGCCCGTAAAACCAACATTGTTAGGTTGTTGGTAAGCCCGTAAAACCAACGTAGGTTGTTGGTAACCCGTAAAACCAACGTAGGTTGTTGGTAAGCCCGTAAAATCAATGTAGGTTGTTGGTAAGCCCGTAAAATCAACGTAGGTTGTTGGTGAACCCGTAAAACCAATTGTGAAGATTCGTTGGTGAGCCCGTAAAACCAACATAGGTTCTTGGTGATCCCGGAAAACCAAAGTGTAAAGGTTTTTGGATTGTGAGCCCGAAAAACAATCCAACTGTAATCCGCGGAATTATAGTGAATTCCCAAGGGGTTGCTTGGGGAGTGGATGTAGGTGCTTAGGAGAGCACCGAACCACTATATTTCTTATTTGTTTGCATTGTGTATTGTCTTACTTTACTACAATTACTTACTCATCAATTAACTCGATTAAGGAATCAAAAAGTTAGAAAAACCAATTCACCCCCCCCCCCCTCTTGGCTTGTCACCTTGGGCAACACCTTTCTCTGCCTAAGCATCATAGCTGGAAGGTTCAGAGGAATGCCCTGAATAATGTGCTCCATGATGACCAGGTCTCGCTTAGAAATGAGATCAAATCTTCCGCTCTTCGGAAACAAAATCCGACCTATGAAGTTGTGCAACAACCTCATCTCAGCTGAAAGAGAGCTTGCTATTACATTTTCAGAATAGTCGAAATCATCATTCTCAAGAATCAACTGTAGAGCTCTCAACTTGTTTTCAGGCTTTTCTGGAGTTGCACCTTCGCAGGGGAGATGAAGCAACTCACTCAAACTTTCTTCTGAAATCTTAACCCTTACTCCTCGGACTTTAGATATAAGCCCTCCCATTCCAACTTTCAGGAAGGCATAGAACTCACGAACCAACCCAGGGTAGATCACCACATCTAGGGAGCAAAGATACTCCCATCCTTGCCTTCGGATCCAATCACCCAATCGGAACCCTTCTTGATCCAAAAACTCGGAGTGGATCCTTCTTCCTATGGTAACCGGTCTCCCCGCATATTTTGCAAGTTGGACTGAAGGAGAGGGAGGAGGAGGAGGCTCTACACGTGTCTCACCTTGTGGAGGCACTGTAGAAGACTCTGTAGCATTTCTATCAACACGGGTTGTCCGTGAAACCCTCCCGAATCGCTTAGCCACGGCTCGCTTGGGTCCCATTCCTTCAAGATCTTGATCTAACGGCTTGGGAAAGCTTCCTTCTACTATTTGAAGATGATTGGAAGAGATTTGAGAGTGGGAAATAGGGTTTTTGGAAGAGGACAAGATGAAACAGTACCCTAGAATGCTCACGGGTCCCCCTTTTAAAAGTGAGGTCCCGTCGTTGGGTCGACCCCAGATTTTTCTTGGGTCGACTCAACGTTGGGTCGACCCCATTCTGGCTTGGGTCGACCCTAGTTCAAAAATTTTTCTTTCTCTTTCTTTTTCTTTTTAAAAATTCTTCCTTTCCTTCAAACCTTACAAATTCTTACTGGGACAATGATACATTAGTAAGGAATCTATAGATGACTAGTTTGACTAATGTTTTATGGGTTTTTTGAAATGGAAGGAGAGTATCATGAGACAACTTGCTCCTTTTTATATCTCCTTAATCAAAAGGATCACATATGCCTAATTCCCTCCTAAACATACAGAATCTATCTTCACTCAAAGGTTTTATGAATATATCAGCTAATTATTTTTCTGTACAAACATGCTTAATACATATGTTCCCATTTTGCACATGATCTCTAATGAAATGATATCTTATTTCAATGTGTTTGGCTTTAGAGTGCTGAACTGGATTTTTAGTAAGATTGATGGCACTAGTATTATCACACTTTATAGGAATGTTATCTAGTTTAACTCCATAGTCCTCTAGTTGTTGCTTAAGCCATAGTACTTGAGCACAACAACTGCCGGCAGTTATATATTCGGCTTCAGCCATTGACAATTCTACTGAATTCTGCTTTTTGCTAAACCATAATACTAAGTTATTTCCTAAAAATTGACATGTTCCACTAGTGCTCTTCCTATCTAATTTGCATCCAGCAAAATCTGCATCAAAGTATGCAAGCAAATCTAGACAGGAGTCTCTCGAGTACCATAATCCTATGTTTGTAGTTCCTCTCAAATATCTAAGGATTCTTTTAACAGCACTTAGATGTGACTCCTTAGGATCTGATTGGTATCTAGCACATATTCCCACACTAAACACTATGTCTGGCCTACTAGCAGTAAGGTAAAGCAAAGATCCAATTAAACCTCTATAAAGCTTCATATCTATACTTTTTCCTTTTTCATCTTTGTCTAGGTTACTAGTGGGATTCATTAGGGTCCCTATTCCCTTGTGATTTTCATTTCCAAACTTCTTTAATATTTTCTTTGTGTACTTAGTTTGATGAATGAAGATACTTTTTTTAGTTTGCTTGATTTGTAATCCGAGAAAGAAATTTAGTTCTCCCATCATACTTATCTCGAATTCTTCTTGCATTAAATTAGCAAACTCTTTGCAAAGATTATCATTTGTGGCACCAAAGATTATGTCATCTACATATATTTGTGCCACTAGCAGATTTTTGTCTTTTCTTTTGAGAAAAAGTGTTTTATCTACATTTTCTCTACTGAAATTATTATTCAGTAGAAATTTGCTTAGTCGATCATACCAAGCCCTAGGTGCTTGTTTTAATCCATATAATGCCTTATGTAATTTAAACACATGATTTGGCAATTTATGATTCTCAAAACCAAGAGGTTGCTCTACATATACTTCTTCCTCTATAAAACCGTTTAAGAAGGTACTTTTCACATCCATTTGATACAATTTGAAGTCCATGAAACATGCAAAAGCTAGAAGTAATCTAATAGCTTCTAATCTGGCCACGGGAGCAAATGTTTCCTCAAAATCTATCCCTTCTTCTTGATTGTATCCCTTAGCCACAAGTCTAGCTTTATTTCTTATAACTACCCCATTTTCATCTAATTTATTTCTAAAGATCCATTTTGTTCCAATTACAGAGTTATGCTTTGGTCTCTCAGTTAATGTCCATACATTACTTCTTTTGAATTAATTTAATTCTTCTTGCATAGCATTTATACAATTGGTGTTCTTTTCAGTTTCTTCATAAGTCTTAGGTTCTAATTGTGAAACAAAAGCAAGATAATCATTTAAATTTCTAAGAGAGGATCGAGTTCTTACCCCTTGAGATGGATCACCAATAATTAAATCTTTGGGGTGTCCATGTGCATACCTCCATTCCTTTGGCAAGTCTTGAGATTGTGGTGGCATGCAATCATTTTCTTTATCTTGATTTGGCACGTCATCAAGATTCAATTTTTCAAAGTCAATAATTCCTGCATCATCATCAAGAATATTTTCTCTCCTAGGAGAATCACTATCAGACTCATCAAAAATTATATTAACTGACTCTTCAACTACAAAAGTTCTTTTATTGAACACTCTGTATGCCCTGCTAGATGTAGTGTATCCTAAAAAGATACCTTCATCTGACTTGGCATCAAATTTACTTAGATCCTCCTTGCCATTGTTTAAAATGAAACATCTACATCCAAATACTCTAAGATATTTAGCAGTTGGTTTCTTATTCTTCAAAGTTCATAAGGAGTTTTTTTGGTTATTGGTCGTATTAAAATCCGATTTAAAATATGGCAAGCGGTACTTATAGCTTCAGCCCAAAAGTACTTTGGAAGATTTGACTCGCACAACATTGTGCGTGCCATTTCTGCCAAGGTCCTATTTTTTCTTTCAACAACCCCATTTTGTTGAGGCATTCTAGGTGCTGAAAATTGATGTAAGATACCATTTTCATTACAAAATTCTTCAAATTGTTGATTTTCAAATTCAGTTCCATGATCACTTCGAATTGCTATTAAGGTGAGCTTCTTTTTATTTACGATATTTTTATAATATTTAAAGAATGCTGAAAATGCTTCATTCTTATGTGCAAGAAATGAAACCCATGTATAAAATATGACCTCAATGACTTTGTAAACATCAAAATCATACTAAGGTCAACAAAAAGGGAGGTTGAAGAATAAAATTTAGATTAGTTGTTTTGAGAAATTTTGAATACTTCATGTGAGGAGAGAATCCTCTTCCTTGGTGCGATGCCAAGAAGGCTGAAGGAAAGGTGAGATGCCAATCACCTTCAATGTCAACCCTTAGATTGGATGAGGGTGTGACTCTCTCATCCAAGCCATAGTTATCCTCCCTTGTTTCACGCCTCACCTTGCTCACGCCCTCCTTAGAATCCTTCTTCCTTTAGGATTCTAAGACTCCATCCACGTTCAAGCCCCTCCCCCCCCCCCAACATTCAAACTCAAACTAATTTGGGTCCCAAGCCAACTCCATCCGCCCTAGCCCAAGGTAATACAATTTTCAAAATTGAGCCGCCAACCATAGACCCAATTGACAATAATTAGCCACCTTCTGATAAGTGCTAAATAATGCATAAATTAACTTCTCACTCATAGCACTTATCATTAGTTTTATGCACATATTTTAAATTAAACATAAGAAAATGCATTCCCCTTTATCACTACATTTTAATAAATTATTAAAAGTAATTCAAGTTTGATAGGTTTTATTGATCGAGTCTAATCTATGCAGGTCAAGTCAAACTCATTTGGGATGATCCCTGGACCCAAATCACATGCATCCCGCGAATTAGATCCTCTCAAATTCTGATTCAGCCATTGATCCCAATTTCCCTGCATCACATCTCAGCCACTCGCATACAATCTCTTCACATGTTCAACCATTAAAACAAGTCCCTTTCATTCCATATTTCAACCTCCCGTGTCATCCTAGCTATGCACATTTCTAGTTTCTGACCCACTCTACCAAACTAAACATAATCCTCTCATGTCCAGTCGCCCCCTTCGTAGATTCAAATTAAAGTCATCCGGATTCCTCCCGTGTCCCACGAATAAAACCAAGTCCCAAATTTCACGTGTCCGCCCGCGTGTATCCCAACATCTCTCCCCTGTTCCGCGTCACCAGATCATCTCCCAGCCATTTACACATCATCCCATGCGTCCACTGTCCGCATGGAACCAGAATAATCCATCCCAGCCGAGATCCTCTCAGCTTCACGCTCGTCTTGGCTATTCGCATAAGATCTTCCGCATTCCGGAGTCCTTTCTCCCACGGATCACTCCCTTCCGAACTCCCCCGCATTCACGGCATCCAAACAGAACCAAATCCAACTATTGCCTAAGAAGACAACCCAAGAGGGAGGGTGAATTGGGTTTGGATTAAATCTCGACCAATTAAAAACTATGATTAGTAATTAACTAAATCTATTGCAAGCAAACTAGTTAAGTTACTAGATGAAGTGAATGAAGAGAGATAGAGAGAAAGAGAGGACAGCAGCCAATACAAACACAAACCAATTTATAGTGGTTCGGAGCTAATCCTTGCTCCTACGTCCACTCCCCAAGCTTCACTTGGGAGTTCACTATAATTTCTTGGATTACAGCCGGTTGTTTTACAAGTTCACAATCCAACTTGTTGTTTTCGCGAGATCACAACGAACTCGGTTGGTTTTCACAGGCTCACCGACTAGAACCACCCGATTGTTTTTTCGGGATCACAATCGAACTCTTACACCGTTGGTTTTAACATTGGCTCACCAACAAACCTTACAACCCTTGATTCAATCCCCTGATTGAATCAAGTAAGAAAATAGTTTGGGAAAAGTTACAAGGAAAGCTTCTTAATAAGCAAATATTAACCAATATGAATAGAGTTGAGTTAGAAGCCCTCAAACATATTTTGGAAGAGGAAGAAGGGGCTTCTCGAACTCTGAGTCTCCTCTTTGAGTGCACTGAAGATCTGATGTCAGAGGAAGAGCCTTGAATGCGAAGGGAAGACTTCTAGAAATGTATTGAATGCATTTCTTCCTTCTTTTGCTTGTCTTTTCTCTCAATAGACTCTTGGTAGATGAAAAACACTTAATGCACAAATGGAGTGACTCTCTTGGTGTCTAGTACTGTTCACTCTGGCTATTTAAGCAGTCTCCTTTGAAAACTAGCCGTTAGACACTAATTTGTGGCCGTTCTGCACAGTCTGCAATTCCTGACAATGTATCCGTTGGGGTCGGAGTCGACTCGCTCGATCTGGAGTCGACTCTTGCTTTACTGGAGACGACTCGTCCACTGTTCGGGATTTGAATTAAAGTGCTGTCCCGTTCTGGAGTCGACTCGTCAATATCCGGAGATGACTCGGTACTTTTGGAGACAGCTCGTTCTCAGGGTTCCAGAGATCTATATTTCTGCATTTCTTTCTCGAGTCGACTCGGATCATCTTGGAGTCGACTCGGCTCTCAGAGCCCGAAAATCGATCCTCTGTCTTTGGAGTTGAAATGCCTTGGAGTCGACTCGGATTATATTGGAGTCAACTCGGCTCTCAGAGTCCGCAAACTGATCCTCTGTCTTTCGAGTTGCACTGCCTCAGAGTCGACTCGTACTTTGTTGGGGTCGACTCGGCGGACTTGGGGTCGACTCTCGTATTCTCGGAGTCGACTCGGTCACAGAGTCACTTTGTTTGGTTTTCTGCCTTTCAGTCTGCTTTCCTCTGAGAGTCGACTTACATGTTTAGGAGTCGACTCACCAAACTTCGGAGTCGATTCGTAATCTTCTGGAGTCAACTCGGTAACAGGGTCCAAAAACCATCGTTCTGTCTTTCTGTCTGTTACCCTTTGGAGTCGACTCGAAACTGTCGGGAGTCGACTCGGCAAGCATCGGAGTCGACTCGAAATCGTCGGAGTCAACTCGGTGACAGGGTCTGAAATTCATCTTTCTGTCCTTCTGTCTGTTCTCAGTCGGAGTCGACTCGAGCTTGTGCCAGAACCTCTAAAACACTTGGAGTCGACTCGCAAGCTTCCGAAGTCGACTCGAGCTTCAGACTTTGGCTTAATTGTGTTCAACACTTAGTCAAATAATCTTGAACAAAAGCTCGATGCTCTTAAAGAAAAATTCACATATATTTGCCTGAAATACTATATTGAATTCATTAGTACAACATGAAATATACTCAAATGCTTTGAGCTCATCAAAATCAAAGAGGGGTATAATTAATCACTCCACAATCTCCCCCTTTTTGATGATGACAAAACATTGAGTATTTGTAAAGTGAATTGCTCAACCAAAAGGAGATTTATAATAAAGTTTTGAAATGAATTCAAATGTCTAGTCATTTAATTTATCCAAAATTGAAAGGTATGAAACAGTAAATCCTGAAGTTAAAGCTCTCCCTTTCATTTGGAATTATATAAGCCTTCATATCATGCAATCAATTGTTTGGCTTATATGTGTTTAATGAATTTGCTTTCTTAAGATTTTAGATTCTCCCCCTCAACATATGCATTCAATTTTGTTTGGATTCTCTGAATTTTCTTTTAATGTCTTGAAGCTTTTGATCTTAAATTCTTACTTTCAGAGGAAAGATCTGACAATTTGTTCTTGAGTATGATTCAACTAATCTCCGAATATCCCTTGAATAGATTCTGGAGATAACTCCTTGAGGAGCCCCAACAGAGAGATAATGAGCCTCGAGGTATCGAATCCACTAAGAACAAATTACTTTTTGCTTTAAGGTTGTTCTTTAAGGTTGTTCTTTTTAGTGATTCCCTTTACATTTCAATTCATATTTTCTCCTCCTTTTTGTCATCATAGCAAAAAGGCACAAAACACAGAAAAGAACTCAAATTACACAGTTTTGAAAGGAAATTTCTACTCATTGTATTAAAGTTAGATTAGCGTACAAGTATGATTACATAACAGAAAAAGTCCTCAATGGACTGTACATCATAAAATCAGATAAAAATACACTAGGTTTTCTTTATAGTGGAGGATGTGGCTCCCGTACTCAGTCTAGTGTGTTTTATGACCATGCTTAGCCCCTCAGAGATATTCCCTAGTTGTGCGATGATTTCCGAGGTGGCCCTAGACTGTATCGAAGTGGACTGGGTCAGACTTTCTTGGAGGGTGTCAAGTTTGGAGATCAAGGCATATGCTAGCCTTTCTGCATCCTGACTTTGGCTACCAAGTTCATTTTTGATGCTATCTCGCATTTTCCTTGTGTCATCCTTTACGTCGCTCATATTCCAATATTGAGCTTGGACAAGGCTCCTGATGTTGTAGATTTCTTCCTTTAGGTCTGCAACCATCTTGGATACGGCTGCTAAGGAGGGAACGATGTCAGTGGAAGGAGTAGTTAGGGGACCTCGGAGCTCTCTCAACGAGTCATCTCTCAGCTCCCTCACAATCTCCTGTCTCATCTCCCGGAGCTGCTCAGAGCTGATCCGGACTTCCAGGGGCTGCTGAGGTGGTGGTACAGTAGAGGGTCCGGCTGAAGTGGATGGGAATGAAGGATCAGAAGTGGAAGAAAAAGTGGGAGGAGCTATGTCATGATCCTGGTCATGATCAGGACTGGGTGAGTGATGAGTGGTAGGGTCAGATAGTGTGGATGTGGATGGTCTCCTAACCCAGACTCCCTCGACTCTATGGAAACCCATACGATGGAAGTTCCCTCACCCATGCGATCTGTATGACGCAGTGAGCGAGAGGGTTCCCCCTCAGGGATAGGGACCTCTAACTCCCTAAAGATAAGTGTGAATAGCATGCCATATGGGAGACTCAACTTAGGTTTATCTAGGGGTTCACAGATATACTTGTAAATGAGTTTAGGAAAGTTGATAGGAGTGTCTTGGAGTATGTGGAACATCAATGCTAGGTCTCTCTCAGAGATAAAGTCAAATCTACCAGTTTTGGGAAAGAGAGTCCTAGAAATGATACTTAGGAGGAGCCGCATTTCAGTTGAAAGCTGATTTGCAAACACCTCCTCTATAGGGGACTGAGGGGGACTCTCTAAGACGGTCGTAAGGGCCTCGGTCCTATTATGAGGATGAGTGGGAAAGATCCCCTCTCGGGAGAGAGGACTCAAGCAATGAAGTCCTCCGAGATAAATACAGGGACATCCGCTACGGTTCCCTGGATACCACCACTACCTCGGGCTACTGTCCCATAAAATTTCCTAACTAACCCTGGGTAAGTAGGGAGGTCTAAAGAACAGAACAACTCTAACCCTTGAGCCCTAAGATGATGCCCTAGGGTGAACCCTTCCCGGGAGAGAAAGTCAAAGTTGACTTTCCTCCCGGTAGAGACTGCCCTTCCGGCGCACGGACGTGAGGGAACCGGCCTAGGCGGGGAAGGAACCAGAGGTGGTGGCCTCACGGGTTCGTTCCGTGCCTTGGACCGTCGTTCGGTGCCGCTCGCGGAGAGAGGTCTCTTCCGACTCGGGACAACGACTTTTCTAGGCATTTTGACCTACAAACCGAGGGATGGACAAGAGAAATGGAAGAAAACTCGAGGGAGAGGACCTAGAATGGGTCGGAGACGAGGTCGGAGACGACTCTAGGGTTTTGGAATAGTGGCGGCCGAGAATAGAAGTGAGGAGTAAACGTTTCGATTAGGGTTAAAAATCGGATTCCTGGCCTCGAGTCGACTCCGGTAAGTTGCGAGTCGACTCGACTTCGAGTCGACTCCTAAATATGCGCGAGTCGACTCGCCCACGAGCCGACTCTAAAATCTATTCGAGTCGACTCGAACTCTGGCACATAACCAACAAACTTGTTATTACCGTGCCAAAGAAGAGAGCTATGGACATATCTAAGATTTAAGAACTGATTTGATGACCATAGATAAGATATCCTATGTCTAACATAACCTAATCATCAAAATCAATCAATTAGAGGGGAGTATCATAAGAATGGATCAATCACTCCTATCCCTCTTCTAAGAATACAAAATCGATCTTCACATAAGGATTTAGTGAAGATATCAGCAAGTTGATCATCAGTGCAAACAAATTCAAGCACTACATCACCATTTAACACATGATCTCTTATGAAGTGATGTCTTATCTCAATATGTTTAGTTCTTGAGTATTGAATTGGATTTTTAGTTAGATTTATGGCACTTGTATTATCACAATTTATGGAAATCTTATCTTGTTTAATGCCATAATCTTCAAGTTGTTGCTTGATCCATAAAATTTGAGCACAACAACTCCTGGCAGCAACATATTCGGCTTCAGCCGTAGATAGTGCAACCGAGTTTTGTTTCTTGCTAAACCACAAAATTAAGTTTTCTCCTAAAAATTGACAAGATCCGCTGGTGCTTTTTCTATCAAGTTTACAACCAGCGAAGTCTGAATCAGTGTACCCTATTAAATTTATACTTGATTCTTTAGAGTACCATGGACCTATGTTTTTTGTTCCTATGAGATATTTAAAGATTCTCTTAACTGCAATTAGGTGTGATTCTTTAGGAGTAGATTGATATCTAGCACACATGCATACACTAAACATAATATCAGGTCTACTTGCTGTAAGACATAGTAAAGATCCTATCATACCTCTATACAGCTTTTGATCAACTGATTTATCTGATTCATCTTTGTCTAGTTTGCATGATGAGCTCATGGGGGTGCCAATTGCCTTATGTCCATCCATATCAAACTTCTTTAGCATTTTCTTGATGTATTTAGCTTGATTGATGAAAATCCCTTCCTTGGATTGTTTGATTTGAAGTCCGAGGAAGTAGTTCAATTCTTCCATCATGCTCATCTCAAATTCACTCTACATTAACTCAGCAAACTCTTCACAAAGGTGATTGTTAGTAGTACCGAAAATAATATCATCTACATAAATCTGCACTACCAACATATTTTTGTTTTTCTTTTTCAAAAACAGAGTTGTATCAATATTTTCTCTAGAAAATTCATGGTCTAATAGAAATTTGCTAAGTCTTTCATACCATGCTCTAGGAGCTTGTTTTAGACCATAAAGTGCTTTGTTTAGTCTATAAACATGATTGGGGTATTGATGATTCTCAAAACCAGGAGGTTGTTCTATATAAACTTTCTCATTAATATACCCATTCAAGAAAGCACTTTTTACATCCATTTGGAATAATTTAAAATCTTTATTGCATGCAAATGCTGGTAACAATCTAATTGCCTCAAGTCTAGCTACAGGAGCAAAAGTCTCATCAAAATCTATACCTTCTTCTTGATTATAGCCCTTTGCTACTAGTCTAGCCTTGTTTCTAATCACAATTCCATTTTTATCAAGTTTATTTTTGTATATCCATTTAGTTCCTATTATTGAATATTCAGTTGGTCTTTCAACTAAGTTCCATACTTTATTTCTTGTAAATTGGTTAAGTTCCTCTTGCATAGTATTTATCCAATTTACATCACTTTCAGCTTCTTCTATGTTCTTAGGTTCAAAGTGTGAGACAAATGCAAGATGATTATTTAAGTTCCTAAGAGATGCTCTAGTTCTAATAGGTTGAGATGGATCATCTAAAATTAATTCTTTAGGGCGACCATGAGCATACCTCCAAGTCTTAGTAAGCCCATGTTCAACAATTGCCTCTTGGTTTGTTGATGTATCTCCAATCTGTTTCGGTTCATTTTCTTGTAATGTCATGTCATTCATCTTTTCCTCAAGTATCCCTGCATCATCATCAAAAGCTACTCTCTTGCTAGAAGAGACATCATTAGTATTATCAAAAACAACATGTATAGACTCTTCCATAACAAGGATTCTTTTGTTGAAGACTCTATATGCTTTACTTGATGTAGAATATCCCAAAAAGATACCTTCATCAGATTTGGAATCAAATTTGCCTAAGTTATCTTTGCCATTATTATGAATGAAACACCTACACCCAAAAACGTGAAAATAGTTTACTTTGGGCTTTCTATCTCTCCAAAGTTCATAAGGTGTTTTCTTTATAATTGGTCTCAATAAAACTCTATTTAATATATGACATGATGTGTTAATGGCTTCTCCCCAAAAATACTTAAGAAGGTTACTTTCACACAACATGGTTCTAGCCATTTCCTCTAGGGTTCTATTCTTTCTTTCCACAACTCCATTTTGTTGTAGTGTCCTAGGTGCAGAGAAATTATGAGTTATTCCCTTTTTACTACAGAATTCATCAAATAGATGATTTTCAAATTCTGTTCCATGATCACTCCTAATAGCTATAACTGAAGTATTTCTTGAGTTGGTTACTTCCTTATGAAATTTCTTAAATACAGAAAATGCTTCATCTTTATGAGCTAAAAACATGATCCATGTGCATCTAGAAAAATCATCTATAATGACAAGATCATACTTGTTTCTACCAAGGCTTGTGGTTCTAGTTGGTCCAAAAAGATCCATGTGAAGTAGTTCAAGGAGTCTTGTAGTAGAGATACAATTTATGGATTTAAAGGAACTTCTAGATTGTTTGCCATATTGACATGCTTCACAAATTTTATTTTTCTCAAATTTTAGCTGTGGCAAACCAATCACGGAATCTCTTTTAACTAATTTAGATATTGTATCCATACTTGCATAACCTAATTTACGGTGCCATAACCAACTTGCATCACTAACCTTAGTATCATTGGCCACTAAGCAAGGACTATTTTTAGCAAGATCTTCAAGATCTACTACATAGACGTTACCACGTCTAATTCCTTTAAATACTAAGCCATTGTCAACTGAGTTGGTTATGATGCATAAAGATGGCTTAAACAAAACATCAAAACCTCTATCACATAATTGACTAACGCTAAGTAAGTTATGCTTAAGACCATCAACAAATCGTACATTATCAACGAAGGTTGAAGAGGTGATTTGTACTTTACCTATACCAACGATGTGACTTTGGTTATTATCTCCAAAAGTCACAGCACCTCCCTTTTTAGGTTCTAGGGTGAAGAATTGCTCCTTGTCACCCGTCATGTGTCTTGAGCAGCCACTATCCAAGTACCAACAGTTTTTGTCGACCTTGGCTGCAAGACACTCCTACACAAGGAAATCATACAATTTTAGGTACCCAAGTTTTCTTGGGTCCTTCAAGGTTAGTAATGTTGGTTCCTTTTGGAACCCAAATCTTTTTAATCTTTTTTTTAATTTCAGGGCTTTTGTGGTTACATACATTGGCTATATGTCCTACTTTACCACAACGAAAATAAGTTGCATTTCTGGTTTTGCTTTCTCCGGCTTTTACAAAGAAGTTTTTAAGAAATTTTTGTTTGTTGTTAGGCTTATACCCTAAGCCGGCTTTACTAAATACAGCTCTTTGACTATTAAGTATCATATCTAGTTTTTCAGAACTAAAGGTAAACTTCTCAACTATAGGTTTATACTTTTCAAGTTCTTTTGTTAAGTTTAGTTTTTCTATTTTTAGTAACTTTAGATCTTTTGTAAAGTTATCTTTTAGAGTTCGGTTACTGTTTTTAAGTTCTGAAACTTCCTTAGTTAGTCTTTCGTTATCTTTATTTAAGGTATTAGTTTTTTGAGTTAGCATTTGGTTGCTTGTTTTAAGTTCTAGGTTTTCTTTGATGATAGAATTCTTGTCCTTAATTAATTTATCGTACTTATGAGTGTGAGATAGATTAGTTAGTTTTAATTCTTTATTTTTAAGATTTATTATCTTATATTCATTCATTAGTTCATTAAAGGCATCATACAATTCATCAAAGGTAAAATCTAAATGTATTTCAGATATTACCTCATTATCATTTGCCATGAAGCAAAAATTTGTTTTTTCCTCTTGTTCCTCATCTGATGATGATGAAGATTGATCGGAGTCTGTCAAGGTGGAGACAAGAGCTTTCTTCTTCTTGTATTTGCTGCCCTTCTTCAGCAAGAGACAGTCGATTCTGAAATGTCCCGGCTTTTTGCATTCATAGCAACCGATTTCCTCACTTTTCCTTTCCTTACCTTTGTCCTTGTTGTAGGAACTTGAGGAACCTCTCTTCTGATGAAAGGACTTCTTTCGGTTGATGAATCTTCTGAACTTTCATACAAGAAGTGCCTCATCTTCATCTCCCTCATTGTCTTCTTCTTCACTGCTGCTACTGCAAGAGGGATTCTTGTTAGAAGAAGTAGACTTAAGGGCAATTACCTTTTTCTTGTGGGAGGACTCTTCTTCACTGTGTTGTTTCATTGTGAGCTCATGTGTCATCAAAGATTCAAGGAGCTCTTCGAGTGCCAGCTTGTTCAAGTCTTTGGTTTCTTGGATCGCCGTTACCTTGGCTTCCCATGATCTTGGTAAAGATCGAAGAACTTTCCTGACAAGGTCACTGTTAGGATAACTTTTGCCAAGGCTTTTTAGGCCATTGACAATATCAGTAAATCTAGTAAACATGCAAGTGATAGTTTCATTAGATTCCATTTTGAATAGTTCATACTTATGAACTACCATGTTTATTTTGGATTCCTTGACTTGATTCGTGCCCTCGTGGGTCACTTCAAGTCTATCCCATATCTCTTTTGCAGAATTGCAAGTAGAGATTCTATTGAATTCATTAGGGTCCAAGGCACAAAATAGCACATTCATTGCTATGGCATTTAGTTGTGCCTTCCTTCTATCACAATCATCCCAATCTTTTTCAAGCTTGGGTATAGAAATGTTATCTACATAGATAGAAGAAATATATGGTCCATTAACTATGATACTCCAAACATCATAGTCTTGGGCTTGGATAAATATCCTCATTCTAGCCTTCAAATTTGTGTAGTTAGTTCCATTGAAGAATGGAGGCCTATTGGTGGATTGCCTCTCACTAAGAGAAGATCCAAAGGGGGTTGTCATTTTGATCTTTTACTCTTTTAATATAAGAGCTCCGGCTCTGATACCACTTGTTGCCCAAGAAGACAACCCAAGAGGGGGGGTGAATTGGATTTGGATTAAATCTCAACCAATTAAAAACTATGATTAGTAATTCTATTGCAAGCAAACTAGTTAAGTTACTAGATGAAGTGAATGAAGAGAGATAGAGAGAGAGGACAACAGCCAATACAAACACAAACCAATTTATAGTAGTTCGGAGCTAACCCTTGCTCCTACGTCCACTCCCCAAGCTTCACTTGAGAGTTCACTATAATCCCTTGGATTACAACCGGTTGTTTTACAAGTTCACAACCCAACTTGCTGTTTTCGCGAGATCACAACGAACTCGGTCGGTTTTCACAGGCTCACCAACTAGAACCATCCGATTGTTTTTCCGGGATCACAATCGAACCCTTACACCGTTGGTTTTAACCTTGGCTCACCAACAAACCTTACAACCCTTGATTCAATCCCCTGATTGAATCAAGTAAGAAAATATTTTGGAAAAAGTTACAAAAAAAGCTTCTTAATAAGCAAATATTAACCAATATGAATAGAGTAGAGTTAGAAGCCCTCAAACAGATTTTGGAAGAGAAAGAAGGGGCTTCTCGAACTCTGAGTCTCCTCTTTGAGTGCACTGAAGATCTGATGTCATAGGAAGAGCCTTGAATGCGAAGGGAAGACTTCTAGGAATGTATTGAATGTGTTTCTTCCTTCTTTTGCTTGTCTTTTCTCTCAATAGACTCTTGGTAGATGGAAAACACTTAATGCACAAATGGAGTGACTCTCTAGGTGTCTACTACTGTTCACTCTGGCTATTTAAGCAGTCTCCTTTGAAAACTAGCCGTTAGACACTAATTTGTGGCCGTTCTGCACAGTCTGCAACTCCTGACAATGTATCCGTTGGGGTCGGAGTCGACTCGCTCGATTTGGAGTCGACTCAACTGTTGCTGGAGTCGACTCTTGCTTTACTGGAGATGACTCGTCCACTGTTCGGAATTTGAATTAAAGTGCTGTCCCGTTCTGGAGTCGACTCGGCCAAACCTGGAGTCGACTCGCCAATATCCGGAGATGACTCCGTACTTTTGGAGATGGCTCGTTCTCAGGGTTCCAGAGATCTATATTTCTGCATTTCTTTCTCGAGTCAACTCGGATCATCTTGGAGTCGACTCGGCTCTCAGAGCCCGAAAACCGATCCTCTGTCTTTGGAGTTGAACTGCCTTGGAGTCGACTCGGATTATCTTGGAGTCGACTCGGCTCTCAGAGTCCGCAAACTGATCCTCTGTCTTTCGAGTTGCACTGCCTCGGAGTCGACTCGTACTTTGTTGGGGTCGACTCTCGTATTCTCGGAGTCGACTCGGTCACAGAGTCACTTTGTTTGGTTTTCTGCCTTTCAGTCTGCTTTCCTCTGAGAGTCGACTCTTGCATGTTTAGGAGTCAACTCGCCAAACTTCGAAGTCGACTCGTAATCTTCTGGAGTCGACTCGGTAACAGGGTCCAAAAACCATCGTTCTGTCTTTCTGTCTGTTACCCTTTGGAGTCGACTCGAAATTGTCGGGAGTCGATTCGGCAAGCATCGGAGTCGACTCGAAATCGTCGGAGTCGACTCGGTACAGGGTCTGAAATTCATCTTTCTGTCCTTCTATCTGTTCTCAGTCGGAGTCGACTCGTAGTGAACCGGAGTCAACTCGAGCTTGTGCCAGAACCTCTGAAATACTTGAAGTCGACTCGCAAGCTTCCGGAGTCGACTCGAGCTTCAGACTTTGGCTTAATTATGTTCAACACTTAGTCAAATAATCTTGAACAAAAGCTCGATGCTCTTAAAGATAAATTCACATATATTTGCCTGAAACACTATATTGAATTCATTAGTACAACATGAAATATACTCAAATGCTTTGAGCTCATCAAAATCAAATAGGGGTATAACCAATCACTCCACAAACACCTGACCAGCTATTCTGTTCGGAATAGAGCTCCATCGCCAAGCTCCTCCTTCATTTCATTTCCTTCCACGTCATTTGCATCACCAGATCCTTCTCCGAACCTCTTAGCTCCTTCCGCAAGATCTCAGCCAAGATAGAGCCAAATCCAAGCTTCCCAACGTCCGGATTAGCTCCATCTCCAGCATTTCTTCCTTCCATAGATAAATCCCAGCTCATTCCTCCCATATCTTCATCTCTAATCCTCCTAGCGAATCCCTCTCATCCTCTTCCCCGGATCATGCCAGGAAATCTTCCACCTGCGATCGAGTTTCAGAATCCATGTCATCAGATTCATTCTCTTCCCCTATTTCGGAACCACTCCCAGCCGAATCCAAACTCTCCTTATCCATGGATTCATCCCAGCATCCGTGAGTTCCTCCCAGAGCCTCTGAGATCCTCTCAAACCCACTGTTTTTCCATGCGTCGGAACGGAGCAAAGACCTTCTCAACATCCACCGTTCGCGATTCAAGGCTTCCTCCATCCACGGATGAGTTCTTCTCCCTTGCTCCACATTCACAGCCTTTTGTTATCCACGAATAAGCTTCAAACTCCAACAATCTCAACATCCCCAGTGCATCCGTCCTCATCCAGTGGCCAGCCAGCAGCCGTCCGAGATCTTCTCCATGTTGAAGCCCTTCCGGATTCCTCGCAGCCATAAGCGCCATTCCGTGTTTCCCACGTCTTCCTCTGCTTCGAAATAGAGCTCCCAACCTCCTCCAGGATCTTGTCATTCATCCCGTTCGTGATCCATTCCTATCAGCCAGCCGCAAGTCAGTATCCACCGTTCACGAGGATAAACGTCATCCCCTACTTCCCAGCAGCCTTGATTTGAAATTATCCGCTGGTAGAAGACTTGGATAGAGCCGTGAGGAAGATGTTGGCTATAAAAGGCCATCAGCCTTTGGCATAGGGGGGCATCGAAGGATCAGCAAGCTTCTTCCATCCAAAGCTCCCTCTGTCATCATGTCATCTTCCTCTCCTTTCTCACACTGAGTTCCCACAGTAGCCAGAGGGAGGGATGATCCGAGATCCTGAGAAGTTCCACTGAGCGTGCCAGGGAGCATTTTTTCATTCTCTGGAGGAAGCTCCACCGGAAGGGAGAAGACGAGGAAAGGAAGAAGGCAGTCGTGATGGGAGTCCTTTGCGTTGCTGCTACCATTCCCTATCGCATGGAAGCTTAAATTCTTTCCTAGGGCTGGATGTAGCCCTAACAAAGGGACACGGATTTTTATATCTTTAGTTTCATGTTCTCGGAATTGTATAGACATTCTTGCTTTTAATGAATATCATTTTATCTTATGCCTAGATTCTGTGATTTTAAGTATAATGTCTATACAAATATTCTTCATGATCATTAAAGTACAAGTAAAATAGTTCATGCTTAAGGAAGATGCGATGTGCTACCACCTCAGATTAGGATAGACATCTCATGCTAACTAAAGATGCACTATGCTTAACCTACTTTTGTGAGATCTTATTTGAATGCTTATTAGGCTTGTAGTCAGTTTGCATAATAACCTGAGAACAAAATAAATTACAAATAACCCTCATTCCTTTGTTAGTGGTGAATTCCTTGCTCTAGGCTCTTCTACTTCAATTGCATTTTCATTAAATTTCTTAGTTTAATTTTCTTCACAAATTATCCTTTTTAAATATTTTTAAGAAAACAATTGTACCCCAATCCCTATGGATCGATATCCATAATCACTGTCCTACCAGATACGTGCTATTGCGTGGTCTTTAAAGTTGACTATCAATTTTTGGCGCCGTTGCCGGGGATTGCTAGCATAGTTGTTTTTCTTTTCAAAAAAAAAAATTTCAAATATATATATATATATCTAAAATAAAATAAAAATATTTTCTATTTTTGTTACTTTTTTTATCTTTTTCTTCTCTCTTACTAATTTTTGATTTTTCTCTTGGTATTATTTGATCAGGAATCGAAGAAAAAATCTGGGACGATCAAAAAGGGAACTGCTGGAAAAGGAATGCTGTAGAGGTTTGCCTAAAAATAAAAAAAAATTGCTGGAAAAATTTTCTTTGGTAACCTCTAAACTTTTCTTATTTAAATTGATTCCCAATTAGCTTGAAATTTTGTGGTGATTGTTTGATTTTAATTTCAACAAAAGTGTGAATGCATGCTTGATACACATACACCAATTAATCCGCACATAGTAAGGGCAATCACCCCAACAAGATAAGAACTGAATTTCATCACCGGATTCTTGCCCAAATTAGGTGAATCAATTCTCACATAGCTAACACTTTAATTAAAATCAATTAGACATTGGCCCCTAGGGACATTCGAGCTCAATAGGATGAAGATCACCGAAAGTTGCACCAATTTCGCTCTATGGCTCAGTTGATGTCTAGACAAGCTTTATCCCTATAAGGAAGATAGTTCATCTATTCGAGGCAAGTGGTTTTTAAGTGGGACCTTTGCAACGCATCGTGACCCCCCCACTTACTTGGGAGCTTATCTGGTCAACTCAGTTCATTAGACCGGATTGGAGGCTTAGGTGCCCTCTTCAAACTAGTTAGGAGCTGTCTAGTGATTTTAGAGCAAATACAAGGATTTGATGTGTTTCTCTTTTAGTGCATGCTTGACTGTACTTGACTGATCAGAAGAGTATTAGTGTATGCTAGGGTGTCATTCCAGATCTTCTGAATTAGTACCTTTTGATTCTGAAATAGAGCGTTCTATTAGGGCCCTTCGAGCCGAAATCTGCACCTATAGAACCATAGGATCTGCTCCACCTATCAAGATGGCTGAAGAACAACCCAAGCTGTTAAAGGAGTACTTTACTCCTTCCATTTATACCTCTTCATCTTGTATTCGACTACCTGATACCACGGCAGCTGTACAATTTGAAATTAAGTCTAGTGTCATCCAAATGCTTCCCTCTTTTTATGGACTCAACAATGAAGACCCATACAAACATTTAGATGAGTTCCTTGAGATCTGTACTACTGTCAAAATTTAGAACTTCACTGATGATGCTCTGAAACTTAGGTTGTTCCCTTTTTCTCTTAAGGACAGAGCTAAGCAGTGGCTACATGCATTAGAAGCCAATTCCATTCTTTCATGGGCCCAAATGCAACATGAAGTTCTGAAAAAATATTTTTTCATAGGAAGAACGAACCAATTTAGGCGTGCTATCACGAGCTTCTCCCAATATGATGGGGAAGAATTTCATGAAACTTGGGAAAAATTTAGAGACTTACTCCGAAAATGCCCACATCATCAAATACCCAAATGGCAATTACTGCAATGCTTTTATGACGGGTTATCTGAACGAAACCATCAGATGGTTGATGCTTCTTGTGGAAAAACTTTCATGCTTAAGAGTGAGCATGAGGCATGGCAATTGTTTGAAAATCTTAATGAAAATTCTCTCCACCATGCCTCCTCCGCTTGTCAAACACCCCCGAGTTCTCAAAGAAAAGGGACCATATATGAAGTTAGCCAGTCCATAGGTCTATCTGACAAAGTAGATGCATTGTCCCGCAAATTGGACCAGCTAATGTCTAGAGAACAGCTTCCAATTCTTCCCCAAGCACAAGTGTGTGATCTCTGTTCTAGCCCGGCTCACCCTATTTATGAGTGCCCTTCGGCAGCTCAAATTTTTGAATTTGTGCAAGAACAAGTTAATGCTGCTCAAGCACAGTTCCGACCGAGTAATGATCCGTATTCTAACACTTATAATTCGGGGTGGCGCAACCATCCAAACTTCTCTTGGAGGCAGCAGACTCCCAATACCTTCCAACCTTATTTCCAAAACTTTCAACCGTTCCAGAATATTCATCCGAACCGTCCTCCTACTCACTATTCACAATTTCAACATGTCCCTCCTCCAGCACCCCAAAGAGATATGGCTTTTGAGCAAAAAGTTTTGACGGCCCTTCAAGGACTAGAGGCCAATACACAATTGTTGCACTCCCATACCCAGTCTATTGCCAAATTAGAAACCTAGCTAGGGCAGATAGCTAGTGCACTGAATAAGAGAGAGGAAGGTAAGCTTCCAAGCCAACCAGTGAGTAACCCGAGAGGGCAGTACATGGCTCAAGAGACTCACCTGAATGATGTTCACCATAAACAAGCTAATGCCATGACTACCTTAAGAAGCGGACATACAGTGGACAATAAGGTTGGAGAAAAAGAACATAAGAAAAATGAAGATAGGAGTATGATTGTGCCTAAAGAGAACCCAAACTCCTCTATGTCGCTATCAAACCCAGTACCGACCACACCTTTTACACCGAAGGCCCCTTTTCCTTAATGTCTGAATGCACCTTCTCCCTTTGGCATGAAAGGAACTTTGTTGGAAGAAATAATGGAGGTTTTCAAACAAGTCAAAATTAATCTCCCTCTCCTTGATGCGATAAAATAAGTTTCATCCTATGCCAAATTTCTCAAAGATCTTTGTACCCAAAAACAAAAATCTAGGACACATGTGCATAAAAAGGTCTTTTTAACTGAACAAGTGAGCTCCATCCTCCAGCACAAAACTCCTCCTAAATTCAAAGATCCTGGTGCTCCCACCATCTCTTGTATCGTAGGAGATAATCTTATTGATCAGGCACTCTTCGATTTAGGAGCCAGTGTTAATATTCTTCCTTACTCAGTTTATATGAAATCTGGACTAGGTGAATTGAAGCCTACTTCGGTGTCCCTACAATTGGCTGATAGATCCGTAAAAATACCACAAGGAACAATTGAAGATGTCCTAGTCAAGGTAGACAAATTTTATTTTCCAGTCGATTTTATCGTCCTTGATATGGAACCTGTGCCTAATCTTAAGAAACAGATCCCTATGATTCTAGGTCGTCCCTTTTTAGCTATAGCCAATGTGAGTATAAATTGTAGAACTGGGGTGATGAATATATCTTTTGGGAATATGAAGGTCAAGTTAAATATATTTCGTGCCTCTGATCAACCCTTAAAGAAAGTTGAGTGCTTCCTAATAGACAAAATGGACAATCTTATAGATGAAACCCTTCCCTATATTTTGGCAGATGACCCTCTGAAAACATGCTTGGCCCATTTTAACTAGACAAGGTCATAAAAACAGTCAACTTCTTGCCCGACAATCAATCTCCCACAAATTTTCTTCCTTGGAGAACTCGGCATGAACCCGGTATGATTTGATAAGGATGCGCTGCGTCTGGCTGAAGACGTTAAACTTAGCGCTTGTTGGGAGGCAACCCAATTTTCGTAGGACATTTTTGCATTTTTTAATGTCTTGATAGGAGTCTTCATATCACTGATGCAACTAAGGTAAAATGCTTCTATCCTCCATATGCATCATATTTTCGTCCAAAATAAAATAAAATAAAATAATAAAAAAATAATAATATAATATTAATAAAATAAATAAATTAAAAAAATATTGAGGACAATGTCTTGATCTAGGTTGGGGGTATCGGATTCGAATCTTTGAAGAAATTTTTCGCATTTTTGAATAAGCTTTTATCTCAAAAAAAAATCTAATTTCTATGCCTTAGTGCTGAAATGATAAACACACAAAGTATATAAAATCTAAAAAGCCCAACGACTAGTCATGAGTAATCAATATGAGTTCTTTTTATTAAAAGTTCTTTTAGTGAGTTGTAAGATAATTTTTACTTTAGAATTTCACAACACACATGGCCTACACTTCTAAGGGTTAGGTTCAACATTATGTTGTTAAGTCTGGTAGCAACCATGAGTCCCGATGAATCATACCTATCTGATTCACTATTATCTCATATTAAAGAAAGAAAAAAAAAGAAAGAAAAAAGAGTGAATTTAGTCAGGTACATCGAAAAGAGCTACCTATCGTTAAAGGTCAGTGGGCTTGTGATGATGAACCCGAGCATAGGTCCGTAGAGGAGTCTTGATGCCCAACACCTTATGCCATCTGGTGTGGGAGTTGTTGACTGAATGTTCGCTACACGGAGGAATCATTACAAAAGTAAAAGTGCATAATTATTTATAAGTACAAAAAAAATAGAGAAAGAGAAAATAATATTGACCTTGAAAAAGACGATAGTGTGAAAGCCGTCGTTGTAGAAATTCGAGTAAACTGAAATATTACAGATAAAGCCCATGAGGTATTAAAGTAAACATCCACAACTCTTGAAATCCTGCAAGATAGGATTATTTTGAATCAGTGATTAGGTCTTATCTGACCAATTCTTGGAAACTACTAGTTTTAGCAGTATTTTGGGGGATCTAAAGTCTTAGCTTGTGTATAGTCCAGATATCACCAAGCACCCAAGTATAAATAAGTCTTACAACTCTTTAACAGAAACTAACTTCAACTTAAGTTGCGTACTGACCTAGAATTTGGGCTGACTTAGTAATTAAAACTTTGTATGCTTTTGAAATTATTGGTACTTATGCATTGGAAATTAGATTTTATAAGGCAGTAAAATAAATTTTTTAGGTAGAGACAGCAGTTTGTGGATATCTGAGTCAGAAACCCTCACGAGACAAAACTCGTCCACTAGGGCCATCTAGGGGTTTAAAGCCTTATTGCATACGGTAAACGCAATCGCGATTCTTGCGAAAGTGAGTTAGTTTTTATTTTGCTCGAGGACTAGCAAAATATAGGTTGGGGGGTGTGATAAGTGCTAAATAATGCATAAATTAACTTCTCACTCATAGCACTTATCATTAGTTTTACGCACATATTTTAAATTAAACATAAGAAAATGCATTCCCCTTTATCACTATATTTTAATAAATTATTAAAAGTAATTCAAGTTTGATTGGTTTTATTGGTCGAGTCTAATCTATGCAGGTCAAGTCAAACTCATTTGGGATGATCCCTGGATCCAAATCGCATGCATCCCGCGAATTAGATCCTCTCAGATTCTGATTCAGCCATTGATCCCAATTCCCCTGCATCACATCTCAGCCAGCATTCAATCTGTTCACGTGTTCAACCATTAAAACAAGTCCCCTTCATTCCATATTTCAACCTCCCGTGTCATCCTAGCTGTGCACATTTCTAGCCTCTGACCTCCTCTCCCAAACTAAACAGAATCCTCTCATGTCCAGCCGCCCCCTTCGTAGATCCAAATCAAAGTCATCCGGATTGCTCCCATGCCCCCTTAGTAGGGGTGCTGTCATGTTCCTCGTACTGTACGTGGATGACATCCTCCTAATAGGGAATGATATTTCTATGCTAACCTCGGTCAAGGTCTGGTTATCAAAAGAGTTCTCCATGAAAGACCTTGGGAAAACATCCTACATTTTGGGGATTAAGGTCTATAGAGATAGATCTAAAAGGATGCTTGGACTATCACAGAAGATGTACATTGAGAAGGTACTGAAGAGGTTCAGTATGGAAAACTCCAAGAGGGGTCTATTACCCCTTAGGCATGGGATTCATCTCTCCAAAAAGATGTGCCCAACACATCTGAAGAGATTCAATGCATGAGCAAGATCCGTTATGCTTCGGCAATAGCGAGTCTCATGTATGCCATGCTGTGTACACGACCTGATATAGCCCTTGCTGTGAGTGTCACTAGCAGATATCAGTCGAATCCAGGCGAAGAGCACTGGACAGTTGTGAAGAACATTCTTAAGTACTTGAGAAGAACTAAATATTTGTTCTTGATTTTTGAAGGATCATCAGAGTTAAAGGTAGAAGGATACATAGATTCAGATTTCATGACTGATATTGATGATAGAAAGTCTACATCTGGATATGTGTTCTTGTGCAATGGTGGTACGGTAAATTGGAAGAGTTCCAAACAACCTATCATTGCTGATTCTACCATGGAAGCTGAGTATATTGCCGCCTCTAAAGCTGCAAAGGAAGCCTTCTGGTTCAAGAAATTCATTATAGAGTTAGATGTAATGCCATCAGATGCCATCACACTCTACTGCGATAATAATGGCGCCATAGGTCTTGCTAAGGAACCAAGGTCTCATCAGAAGTCCAAGCATATAGAGCGGCGCTTTTACCTCATATGCGACTACCTCGAGAAGAAATATGTCGAGGTACAGAGAGTAGACTCCGCGGACAATGTGGCAGACCCACTCACTAAGCAGTTAAATCAGCAGAAGACTGAATGATAGTCAACTTTAAAGACCACGCAATAGCACGTATCTAGTAGGATAGTGATTACGGGTATCGATCCACAGGGATTGGGGTATAGTTGTTTTCTAAAAAAAAATTAAAAAGGAGATTTGTAAAGAAAAGTAAACTAAGAAATTTAATGAAAATGCAACTGAAATGATATCGTGTGAGGGGACCTAGGGCAAGGAATTCACCACTAACATCGGAACAATGGTTATTTGTATTTTAATTTATTCTTGGATTACCATGCAAATTGGCTACAAGCCTAATAAGCATTCGAATAAAATTTTACAAAAATAATTTAGGCATAATCCATCTTTAGTTAGCATGAAATGTCTACCCTAATCTAAGGTGGCAGCACATCGCATCTTCCTTAAGCATGAACTATCTTATTTTTACTTCAATGATCATGAAGAGCAGTTATACGAACAACATATTTAAAGTCACAGAGATTAAATATGAGATAAAAGAAAAATATTTATTTAAGAGTAAGAGGGTTCATACAACTCCAAGAATATAAAAATTAAATACATAAAACCCGTGTCCCTTTGTTAGGGCTGCATCCAGCCCTAGTGAAGAGCTTAGGCTTCCATGGTACGGAGAGTAGCAGCAGCGATGTAGAATACCTTCATCACGACTCGGTTCTCCCTCCTTTCTCCTGCCGGCTTCTTCTCCCTCCTGAACTTCATTAATTTTTTCTTTGGGAAATCATTCCCAAAATACCCAAAACTACTCTTGAAAGAGTAGATGCCCTATAAGCCAATCATTTGATGGGTTTCTCTTTGTAATCCTCCAAATCATGTACTTTGACACTCGATATATATCAATAAAGGCATTGTGTTTCATCATTTGCTGCTTATCTATTTTATTATTGGATGATGAACCCCATAAATTAGGACATTAGTTTTAGGGTTATGATGAGATCATACCAGTGAGACCTAAAATCTTAAAATCCTAATTTAGAATATTCCCAGTCAAATTGGTATATTGAGTCGGGGATCAATATTACCGGAAAGACTGGCACATCTTATGTATGCTCAATGTAGAGGGTGATTGATATCACAATCACTTGTGTGAGATACTAATACAAAGATGTGGGTGCTCATTAGAGGAATGAGTTCACTGAAATGACCAGCCATGAGAACATCTTATGGTTTCTTACTTAATTATCAAAAGATGGTTCTCATAGTGGGAGTTGTGCAAGTGATCCTTAGACCTGAGATCACCATTGTACCTTGTGCACTTGAAGCTATGTTTTGGTTTACCCTCATTCACGACATTGCGTTGTGTACGGGGTATTCTGGATATGGTGGATTTTGTACGAAGGTTGTGAGTAGGTCAACAAGGAATCAGTCACTTCTAGTAAGAGAAGGTAACATCCTACTTACTCTAATCTTATGATGATTTAAAAAGCCTTTGATCAAAGCAAAATGAATATTAGAAAGAGTTTCTAATGTTTCATTGTTTGAATTATCATATAAAAGATTGAGAGAGACATGAATAAGTGATTGAGTTTGATATTGATCCATACTCATGCACTTATTCAGGATGTAGTATGACTGAGGGATTAAATTGCACAGTAACTTGCCACTGAAGGGTATGTTTGGATTTGTCCAATACATTCCTCATCTTCCGGGTAGACATGATACGTTGCTAGACGTCAATCATGTCTTGTGGGTTGATCGGATCAAAGAGTTTGATTAGATCAAAGCATCAGAAAGGTTCTGATTGCTAAGTCAAGTTTAGCACTAAATTGAACCTAAATTGGATTAGAGGTATTCTAATCAGGTTAGGTCAACTTGCACCTGCACCTACTGCTGGCTAAGATAAGGAACCCAATGGGTCACACACAAGGGAATTGATCAAGGGTCTAATTGGATTAGTTCATGTTTGCAAGATGAACATGCTAGCACGTGTTGCAAACCCTAGCTCCTGATTCAAATTAAATTCGAATATGATTCTTAGATTAGGTTGATCTAATATGATTAGATCATGACCTAATATGGGTTAGCCAAGAGTTGAAACCCATTTGGCTTTAATTAGACCTGATTTGATTAGGTTTAATATTTTCTTTGAGTTGGTTAAACCCAATTGGATTGGGTTTGATAGGGCCTTCACTTCTGGACCATTGGATCGCTTCCTGGATGAAGGATCTGGTCCACTGGTTGGCGCCTTCATCTGGACCATTGGATGGCTTCCTGGATGAAGGATCTGGTCCACTGGTCAGCGCCTGAATCTGGACCATCGGTGATGGCATCTTACTTCTGGACCATTGGATGGCACCATGGATGATGATGTCTTGATCTGGACCATTAGATGGCACCTAGATCTGGACCATTGGCTTTGGTTCACTGCATTTGGGCCCTTGGATCATCAGGATTTAAGAGGAAGATGTGAGAAAGAAGTTGATACACCCTTCTCCTTAGCACCTCATCATGATGGGATGCATCTCTTGGCACATGCCTCATCATGATGAAGTGTGTGGATGGGATGCATCCCTTTATGATGCATCCCTCCATCTCTTATAAATAAGGAGGTGCCTTGGGGTTCTAAAGATCATCCAAGAAAAAGCCTCTCCTTCTCTCTCCCTTATCCCTTCTTTCTTACAAGCCTCTCTCTTTTGTCCTAACCCAAGACAAGAGGGTCTTCTTTAGGACAAAAAGGCTAGTGAATGTTTTAGAGGTAGAAAGGAAGAAGGAAGTGAAGGAAAATCAGCCAATTAAATCCTTTGGAATGATTGAACAATTAGAATCAAGTTTTGGTGGAGCTAGAGTCTTGAACCCATTCCTGTGTGGATCAACATCGGAGGGTGAACATTTGGGCACCTTAGGACATCTTCAGATATATTGGATATAGCGTGATAGGTATTCTTCTATACCAAGATTATATTTTCTACATTATTTGGTTATACTATTAAGGCGATCTTGGCTTATTAGGGTTTCATATAATGGGTTTTATAAGAAAATTTTATAATCCCGTATCTTCCGCTGCGCCCTAGGGTACTGGGAAACCCAACAGTGGTATCAGAGCCACCCTTAATCAGTTTAACCAAATGATAATACATGCTATTATCTTGATGCTATGAGATAGCTAGGTTGTTTGTATGCATGATTAGTTTATGCTATGAGATAGTGTTATATTCATGTTGTAGCACAGTATAATTGCTAGTACTAAATTATAGAATGTGCAATGAGACCAATATAGTAGTATGAAAACTTTGGGCTGACCTATTATGGAACAATCGACTCAGTTGGTGTCTAGGAAGGAAGCCACAGGTGGTTACTTAATTAGGACCTCACTCTCTGAGTGAGGGGTGCCTCCCACCTGCTTTCCTGGCCAATTATTTGATTGTCCTTTATGGTTGAGCTTAATGTTAGTAAGATACTACTATTTGAAAGCCCTCACTAAATTCATAATTAAGTCGTAGTGTTAATTGCTTTAAGCTGAGCCATTCTGAATCAATTGACTAAGTTGGTGTCTAGGAAAGAGGCTACAGGTGGTTATTTAATTAGGACCTTACTAAGTAAGGAGAGCCTCCCATCTGCTTACCTGGCCAACTATTTGATTGACCTCCATGGAAAAGCTAATTGCTGATATAACACTATAAAGGTCCTTCCTTCATGCTTAGATATTATTATGTCAATATCTATGCTAGCTTGTTGTGATTCCCACAAGGCTAGTATTAGGGATTGATATTGTAATATCTTGGTGCATATGATGCATATGGCATATTTTAATATGTTGCCTTGTTGTGATTCCCACAAGGGCAGCATTATTCAAATATGACTGTATAAAAATGAAGGGTTTGACTTAACTAGACACAATAGTTTGTTGTGATTCCCACAAGACTATATGTGTGCTAGAGGACAGAATAAAGTTGGGAATTGCATGGGATGCAATTGGAAAGAGTTTCCTACCTTTGAACTTATAAGGGCTTGTTGTGATTCCCACAAGGTCTTTTATAAGGAATTTGGATCTCAACCCCACTAAGAAAATTAGTATTTTCTCGTTCATCATACTTGAGGGTTATGATATTCGATAAAAATAGTGGGAGTAACAATTAGATAAAAGTCCTTGTCTGATTGAATACATGTCATCATGATTGGTTATATTAGTGTTCTTTGTAATTATAGATTAATTCTGCAAAAATGGCATCTTCACTCTCACTTAGAGGTATCTTAGATACAAATAAATTGATTGGTCCCAACTATGTAGATTGGTTGAGAAATTTAAAGATTGTTCTCACACAAGAAAAACTTTCCTACATTCTTGAAACCCCTGACCTAGGGTCAGCAGGGGAAGATGCAACTGAGGAGGAATTGGCCACATATCGTATGTGGAAAAATGACAGTTTGACTGTCAAATGTATCATGCTTGCTTCTATGAATAATGAATTGCAGAGGCAGCATGATAGCATGGATACTCACTCCATACTCCTTAACTTAAAGAAGTTATATGGTGAGCAGAGCAGAACTGCTAGATATGAAATATCTAAACAGTTGTTCCGTGCTAGAATGATCGAGGGATCGTCTGTGCAAGACCACTGTTTAAAGGTTATAGACTTAATCACTCGATTAAGTCAACTTGGTTTTGCTATGGACAGTGAGCTCAGTCAGGATTTGATCCTGCAATCACTACCCGACTCATTCTCGCAGTTTGTCGTGAATTATCACATGAACAAACTGAATTCCTCCCTGCCCGAGCTTCTAAATATGCTGAAAACAGCAGAGTCTCACATCAAGAAGGACAAGGGTCCGATCCTTCTTGTTGGTGAGAGCTCAAAGAAGAAGTCGGGCAACAAGGGTTCAAAGAAAAAACTAAACCCTAAGAGTCGCATCAAAAAGAAGAAGGGAAAGAAAATCTCTGGACCCGGTACCTGTTTCCACTGTGGCAAGATGGGGCATTGGAAAAGGAACTGCAAGAGCTTTCTTGCAAGTGTGAAGCCTGATGCAAGTGTTGCATCAAAAGGTATGTTTTTATTACATGCCAATATGACATTAAGTTCTTCTGATTCTAATTCATGGGTATTGGATACCGGTTGTGGTTCTCACATATGCAAATCTTTGCATGGACTGTAGAAAATTAGAAGACTGAAGAAAGGTGACTTCGAGCTATATGGCGCTGGAGGAGAATCCATCCAGGCTGAAGCTGTTGGCACCTACATACTGGAGCTACCCTCCGGAAAGTTCTTAAAGCTAGAAGACTGTTATTTTATGCCAAAAATCATTAGAAATGTAATTTTAATTCCTTTGTTGCTTAAGAAAGGATTCGAAATAAATGGAAAAAGCAATGGTTGCTCTATTTCTTTATCTAATGAGTATTATTGTCAAGGCACTATGGAAAATGGTCTTTTAGTATTATGTCTTAATAATGTTATGTTTCATATTAGCAAAGATAATAAAAGAAAAAGAGAAAATATTAATAATACCCTCCTCTGGCATTACCGATTAGGTCATATTAGTGAGACAAGGTTACATAAGTTGTATAAAGATAAATTCTTTGACCCTTATGATTTTGAATCATTAAGAACTTGTGAATCTTGTCTTATGGCTAAAATGACCAAGTCTCCATTCTCGGGACATGGAGAAAGGGCAAGTGAGTTGTTAGAACTCATACACACTGATGTGTGCGGTCCTATGTCAACTCAAGCTAGAGATGGATACTCTTACTTCATCACATTTACTGATGACTTATCAAGGTTCGGTTTTGTGTATCTAATGAAACATAAATCTGAAGCCTTTGATAAATTTAAAGAGTATCAAAGTATGGTCGAAAAACAAACTGGAAAGTGTATTAAAATCTTTCGATCTGATCGAGGAGGAGAATACCTTTCTAGTGAATTTTTAGACTATCTTAAATTAAAGGGTATACTCTCTGAATGGACACCTCCATATACGCCACAATTAAATGGTGTAGCTGAAAGGAGGAATCGTACCTTATTAGATATGGTATGGTCCATGATGTGTTTCACAAATCTTCCAATTTTCTTCTGGGGACATGCCCTAAAAACTGCTACATTAGTATTAAATAGAGTACCATCTAAGTCTGTATCTAGCACTCAATATGAGATATGGAAAGGAAAGAAACCTAATCTTAAGTATCTTAAGATATGGGGTTGTCATGCTTATGTCAAAAGAAATTTTGGACATAAGCTAAGTGCTAGATCGGACAAATGTATATTTGTAGGTTATCCTAAAGACAGTTTAGGATATATCTTCTATAATCCTACCGAACAAAAGGTATTTGTTGCTAGGCATGCCACTTTCTTGGAAAAAGAGTTTTTTTTAGAAAAGGGCAAGGATAGAAAAATTGAACTTAATGAAGTTCAAGACCTACAAGGTGAGACACATAATAATCATCAACCAGATGTACCCATGGAAGAGGTACAGCCACTACACACTACTCCTTTTCGAAGGTCAGAAAGAGTGCGAAATGCTCCTGAGAGGTATGGATTTATCAGTGAGAATGATGAAGCCCACATCGTTGATAACGATGACCCTCTGACCTATTCGGAAGCTGTCAAGAGTAGGGACTCTGACAGATGGTTGGACGCCATGAAATCCGAGATAGATTCTATGTATACAAACCAAGTGTGGACTTTGGTTGATGCACCTGAGGGAGTGATTCCAATAGGGTGCAAATGGGTATACAAGAAGAAGATAGGAGCTGATGGCCAAGTAGAAACCTACAAGGCCAGGCTAGTGGCAAAAGGTTTCAGGCAAAAACAAGGCATTGATTATGATGAAACTTTTTTGCCAGTAGCTATGCTCAAATCTATTCGGATTATACTTGCTATAGCTGCATACTATGATTATGAGATCTAGCAGATGGATGTCAAAACCGCCTTCCTTAATGGTCACCTTGAGGAAGAGGTCTATATGACACAGCCAGAGAGATTTGTCTCAAAAGGGAGAGCAAATCAAGTATGTAGGCTTAAGAAATCCATTTATGGATTAAAGCAGGCATCTAGAAGTTGGAACATCCATTTTGACATGATAGTCAAAGAGTTTGGCTTCATTAAAAATATAGATGAACCTTGTGTGTACAAGAAGACTAGTGGGAGTGCTATTGTCTTCTTGATATTATATGTGGACGATATATTGGTCATTGGAAATGATGTTCCAATGATGCAATCGGTCAAGACTTGGCTATAAAAGAAATTTTCCATGAAAGACTTGGGTGAAGCATCCTATATACTTGGTATAAGGATCTATAGAGATAGATCTAAAAGGATGCTAGGTTTGTCCCAGTCTAGGTACATAGATAATGTGTTGAAGAGGTTTAGCATGGATGGAAGTAAGAAAGGTTTCTTACCCATAGGACATGGCATACAACTCTCTAGGAAGATGTCTCCTAAGACATCTGAAGAGAGGAATAGAATGAGTTCTATTCCCTATGCTTCAGCAGTAGGGTCGATCATGTATGCTATGTTATGTACCAGGCCTGATGTAGCTTATGCCTTAGGTATGGTAAGTAGATTTCAGGCAGATCCCGGGGAGGATCATTGGAAAATTGTGAAAAGCATTCTCAAATACTTGAGAAGGACTAGAGATGTTTTTCTGATTTATGGAGGATCAGAATTGAAACTAGAAGGCTATTCAGATTCTAGCTTTCAATCTGATCCAGATGATAGCAAGTCAATCTCTGGATATATCTTTACTTTGAATGGTGGGGCTGTGAGTTGGAAAAGTTCCAAACAGCAAACTGTAGCTGACTCAACTACTGAGGCAGAATACATAGCTGTTAGTGAAGCTGCTAAGGAAGCAGTCTGGATGAAGAAGTTCATCACAGAGCTGGGTGTAGTTCCTGAGATTGCCGGACCAGTCCCAGTTTATTGCGATAACACTGGAGCTGTTGCACAGGCTAAGGAACCAAGGTCTCATCATAGATCCAAGCACATTTTGAGACGCTTCCACCTTGTTCGAGAGATAATCGAAAGACAAGACGTCAAGATTGAACGAGTAGACACAAAGAACAATATAGCAAACCCATTTACTAAAGCTCTACCACAGCAGCAATTCAATTGTCACCTCGATTGTATGGGGTTAAAATATAAAGGCAATTGGCTTTAGTGCAAGTGGGAGATTGAAAGAGTAGATGCCCTATAAGCCAATCATTTGATGGGTTTCTCTTTGTAATCCTCCAAATCATGTACTTTGACACTCGATATATATCAATAAAGGCATTGTGTTTCATCATTTGCTGCTTATCTATTTTATTATTGGATGATGAACCCCATAAATTAGGATATTGGTTTTAGGGTTATGATGAGATCATACCAGTGAGACCTAAAATCCTAAAATCATAATTTAGAATATTCCCAGTCAAATTGGTATATTGAGTCGGGGATCAATATTACCGGAAAGACTGGCACATCTTATGTATGCTCAATGTAGAGGGTGATTGATCTCACAATCACTTGTGTGAGACACTAATACAAAGATGTGGGTGCTCATTAGAGGAATGAGTTCACTGAAATGACCAGCCATGAGAACATCTTATGGATTCTTACTTAATTATCAAAAGATGGTTCTCATAGTGGGAGTTGTGCAAGTGATCCTTAGACCTGAGATCACCATTGTACCTTGTGCACTTGAAGCTATGTTTTGGTTTACCCTCATTCACGACATTGCGTTGTGTACGGGGTATTCTGGATATGGTGGATTTTGTACGAAGGTTGTGAGTAGGTCAACAAGGAATCAGTCACTTCTAGTAAGAGAAGGTAACATCCTACTTACTCTAATCTTATGATGATTCAAGAAGCCTTTGATCCAAGCAAAATGAATATTAGAAAGAGTTTCTAATGTTTCATTGTTTGAATTATCATATAAAAGATTGAGAGAGACATGAATAAGTGATTGAGTTTGATATTGATCCATACTCATGCACTTATTCAGGATGTAGTATGACTGAGGGATTGAATTGCACAGTAACTTGCCACTGAAGGGTATGTTTGGATTTGTCCAATACATTCCTCATCTTCCGGGTAGACATGATACGTTGCTAGACGTCAATCATGTCTTGTGGGTTGATCGGATCAAAGAGTTTGATTAGATCAAAGCATCAGAAAGGTTCTGATTGCTAAGTCAGGTTTAGCACTAAATTGAACCTAAATTGGATTAGAGGTATTCTAATCAGGTTAGGTCAACTTGCACCTGCACCTACTGCTGGCTAAGATAAGGAACCCAATGGGTCACACACAAGGAAATTGATCAAGGGTCTAATTGGATTAGATCATGTTTGCAAGATGAACATGCTAGCACGTGTTGCAAACCCTAGCTCCTGATTCAAATTAAATTCGAATATGATTCTTAGATTAGGTTGATCTAATATGATAAGATCATGACCTAATATGGGTTAGCCAAGAGTTGAAACCCATTTGGCTTTAATTAGACCTGATTTGATTAGGTTTAATGTTTTCTTTAAGTTGGTTAAACCCAATTGGATTGGGTTTGATAGGGCCTTCACTTCTGGACCATTGGATCGCTTCCTGGATGAAGGATCTAGTTCACTGGTTGGCGCCTTCATCTGGACCATTGGATGGCTTCCTGAATGAAGGATCTAGTCCACTGGTCAGCGCCTGAATCTGGACCATCGGTGATGGCATCTTACTTCTGGACCATTGGATGGCACCCTGGATGATGATGTCTTGATCTGGACCATTAGATGGCACCTAGATCTGGACCATTGGCTTTGGTTCACTGCATTTGGGCCCTTGGATCATCAAGATTTAAGAGGGAGATGTGAGAAAGAAGTTGATACACCCTTCTCCTTAGCACCCCATCATGATGGGATGCATCTCTTGGCACATGCCTTATCATGATGAGGTGTGTGGATGGGATGCATCCCTTTATGATGCATCCCTCCATCTCTTATAAATAAGGAGGTGCCTTGGGGTTCTAAAGATCATCCAAGAAAAAGCCTCTCCTTCTCTCTCCCTTATCCCTTCTTTCTCACAAGCCTCTCTCTTTTGTCCTAACCCAAGACAAGAGGGTCTTCTTTAGGACAAAAAGGCTAGTGAATGTTTTAGAGATAGAAAGGAAGAAGGAAGTGAAGGAAAATCAGCCAATTAAATCCTTTGGAAGGATTGAACAATTAGAATCAAGTTTTGGTGGAGCTAGAGTCTTGAACCCATTCCTGTGTGGATCAACATCGGAGGGTGAACATTTGGGCACCTTAGGACATCTTCAGATATATTGGATATAGCGTGATAGGTATTCTTCTATACCAAGATTATATTTTCTACATTATTTGGTTATACTATTAAGGCAATCTTGGCTTATTAGGGTTTCATATAATGGGTTTTATAAGAAAATTTTATAATCCCGTATCTTCTGCTGCGCCCTAGGGCACTGGAAAACCCAACAACTCTCTCACCCTTTCCTCTTCTTCCCGTGAGAACTTGGCCTGTGAGAGATGGGTTCATGGGGTCCGTCTCCTCCTCCTTTTATAGCTTTCACCAGCCCTCTCTCCTCTGTTTTCGTGGCTCTTCCGAATGGGCAGATAAGGCATGAGCTGATCCGGGTGTTGAGTTTAGAGCTTATCCGTACTCTATTTTAAAGCAGGGAATGTTTGGATTTGCTGGTGATGTGGATGTAGTGGGAGAGAAGAAGCTGCTGGGATAAGGATGATCGCAAGCTGGGAGATGTGATCTATTGCGAAGCAGGGGAAGATGTGGAGAGCGCCGGATGAACTGAAATGCTTCGGTTGAAAGGCTGAGATCCATTCGTGATGCTCATCCCGGCTGGACACGAGATATCCGGACGCGAGAGAGGTTGGAGCTGGGGCGGAAAAATCCTTGAGACGTGTGGAGTGCATCGCGGAAAGCAGGAAATATTGGGAGGAATCCCGATTGATCCTAGGATGCAGAAGATCCCGTCTCTGTTCCGAAGTAGGGGGAGATCGTGGACGTTGAGAGAATTGCATGCGAACGGGCGGACGTGGAGCAGGGTCTAGGCTTGAATTCATCCACGGATAGGAGCGGGATGACTGGATTGGTTTAGGAGGTTAAGGCATTGAAGATTTGCTGGGAACCACCGCACGGGATGCTGAGATTGGAGCTTATCCTGTGGATGATGGAAGCTGCGAACTGAAGGAAGATTGGCTTGATTCGGGAGGTGAAGATAAGATGACATGGGACGTTGGGATGCTTCGGCTGATGGTTGATCCGTGGGATAAGAAGTTTATCCGGAAGAGGATGAGAGTTGGGAATCTAGTTGGGATAAGCTGGGATGGAATCGGTTCGTGGGAGAACAACGGGCGGATGGGAGCAAAAAGGCTGGGAGGAATCCGTCGCGATGGAATGGATCTTGGCTTTGGGATAAGAATGAAGTCGGATCACGGAGGAATCGCTGGGACTCTGTTTCAACACAGGGGAATCCGGAAGGAAAGAAACCTTTGATGCGTGGAACCTTTTGCATGCATCACAGGTGGACTGCTGGGAAGATGGGTTCTGTTTTGATTGGTTTTGTTCATGGGATACGGGAGGAAAGGAAACTGCTCTGCTTTGTTTTCGTGAAGGGAAGTTGAAGAAGAAACGGATGTGGTCACGGCTAGGGAACTCGGAAGACGCAGGAGTGAGAGGATGAGGATGAATCGAGGGATAAAAGGGATTTGATACATGGGGAGACTCTGTTCCTTGGATTCAGAAGGGAAGAAAGACGCGCGTGAGATTAGCGGAAGATGCAGAAATGAGTGTAGGACATTGGGAGATGATCATGGACGCATGAAAATATGGACGTGGGAAGCATGGCAAGGCGTGAATAGAGGAGTTGGTTGTTTGAGCTCAATGTTGGGAAAGAAATAAGGGAATTGGGATGGAAGAGAGAGCTAGAATCTGCTGGGAGTTGATCTTGCAAACGGAGAGAAAGTTACAGAAAACTGGATTGGTTTGGACATGGGGTTTTGAGTGGCTGATCACAAATGGGATGATTGCTAACTACGGCCGTGGTATGGGTTCAAATAGTGCACCGTGGAGAGGATGAAACTAATCTTGAGAGATTGAACTCAATTGGATGCGGGAGAAACTAAACCACAGTGGATGACTTGAGAACTATTGGACTGGACCTCCACACATTAAGCTTAATCAGTAAATAAATAAGTAAAACTCGAATTACCTTTAATAATTTATTAAAATGCAATGATGAAGGTAACACAATTTTTTTAGTTGAATTTACAAAATATGTGAATTAAAATAATGATAAGTGCTATGAATAAGATATTAATTTATGCATTATTTAGCACTTATCATTGAAGCCCACCTTAAGAAGATGGGACTTAGATATATGACTGATTGGCTTTAGTGCAAGGGGGAGATTGTTAGATGTATGCCCTAGAAGCCAATCTGGCGGACACATTATTAATTTTGGAAAATAAATTTGTACTTGACTTTATTATTAAATAATAAATGGGCATCTTTTCATTCATATTGTTTATGTGTCTATGAATTGTCCAAAGGAATTAATAAGATGATAATATATATTCTCAAGAGTTGAGAATTTGAGCCATGTATCATTAGTGATTAATTTCTAAATGCTTCTGATCAATGGATCATCACGAGGATGGTGATCGATCCGATCAGTGCACAGATTGCTTTCCATATGGATGGACGAGACTCGAGTCCACAGTGTAGGGACACTGAAGTGATAGTGCAGGTGTTTGTTAGAGAACAAGGGTACTGAGCGTGACCAAGACAAGAAGTCACTTGGATGTCTATCCACTCGTCAGTGACTTGCTTGATGTTGCAGTAGTGTGACTGGTCTTTTGACCTGCGGTGCTTCGGCTACTCACAGTGAGGTTATTGTAGTTTGACTACACATATACATGGTCTCTAGTCATATGGATCCTTGTAGTGTAGATTGGCTGCAGTAGGTTCACTGTAGAAGTAGGGTATGCACTTACATGGAATCTATCGACCTTGATAGATGATAAGTGCTAAATAATGTACAAATTTATCTATTTTACATAGCACTTATTATTATTGTTATGCACATATTTTAAATATTAACAGAAGAAAATGTGTTTCCCCTCTCATTTCATTTTAATAAATTATTAGAGGTAATTCAAGTTTGGTTTAATTTTCTATATTGATTTAGTCTAATGTGTGTGCAGGTCGAGTCACCCCATTCACAAACTAGTCCCAATCTGTTTCATGTGTGGACTACTTTCTCCCACATGTGCATGAAGCTATTCATTCCTTTGTCCATGTCATATTTCCCCATGTGCATCAAGCTTCCCAACCTAGCAAAATAGAGGCCTCTCCCATTTTCTCCACGTGTCCAAACTTCCTTTATTTTAGATTCAAAGCCCTTCCAACCTACCCGAATGGACCCAACCACTTTTCTAAAAAAGGAAGAAGAAATATAAATAATAAAAAATTCACATATCCTACTCATTCCCGTATTCATCTTCCATGTCAATTTCTTTTATCTTCTCCTCCCCTGTTTCAGAACAAGCCGAATGACCACCGCATGCATGACCCGATCTTCCATTCCTTCCTTCCTAGATTTCCTCCAAGCATCCAAGCCATCCAAGATATCCTCCACATTCTCCCAACGTATCCCCTGCTCCACGGATTCCTCCCATCCGCGATGCAATCTCCCCCACTTCCGCCCAACTTCCAGCTATCCCGGGCTCACAGATCATCTCCCAAATCCTCTCTTTCCATTCTCCTTCCCAGCACTGAAACAGGGGAGATCTTCTTCCCAAAGCAGCCAGCCGGTGACTTCTTTCCTTCCCAGCACACCGAAGCAAATCGTCCCGGATTCCTCCCATTCAACCGCACCAGAGCATCCCGTGATCACCCTCGTCCTCCCAGATTTCTTTCTCCGGATTTGATCTCCTCCCGCGATGCAATCTTCCCAGCATCCACGGATCTCAACCGCATTCAACCCAGCTTCTTCCAATCCATTTGCAGCCACAGCCATTCCGGGATACGATCACAGCTCCTTCCATTTTCAGGGATCCCAGCACCCAATGCGCCCAGCCGTGTCCGAGATCTCCTCTACGTGCCAGCCTCTGCAAGGCATACCTACCACGTCCAGCTCCTTCCCCTTTGATTCCGACGCCAAACAGGGGAAAGAGGGATTTGATACGGGGTGCTCTTGAAGATATAAAAGGAGCTCGGTGGAGGAAAAACAGGGGAGACCTGTTTCGGAGGAGAAGAAGAGAGCCGAACCACAGAGAAAAGAAATAAAAAAAAAGAGAGAAGGGGGGGAAAGAGAATATTTTGTGATATTTTGGGAATGATGGGAGGTGAAGGCTTTCATTTGAAGATGGGAGGTCGTCCGGAAGCCATGCTCGGCTAAACGTCTAGTCTAGAGCTGGATGAAGCCCTAGCAATGTTACAGGACATTATTTTCTTATTTTTTTTATTATTTTGGAGCTTGGTTTAAATTCTTATTATCAATGAAAAATCCTTTTATGATGTTTAAACTTTGAGCATGCTATTTATTATTCATGTTTGCTAAAGTAGTCTAAGATGATCCATGCTTAGGAAGATGAGGTGTACTGCACCCTAGATTAGCATAATTAAGTAGACACTTCTTGCTATACCGAAGATGGATTTTCTTAAAACTCTTTATGCTTTTATTTTAAAAGGCTTGTAGCCAATTTGCATGCCTCTCCTAAAGATAAAAATTAAGAACACAGTCCCTAATGCAATGCTACGCGGTGGATTCCAAACCCTAGATCTATTTACTTTGATAAATTTCAATTCGTACTCATAGATTAATTTAGTTAAATCAAGTTAACAAATCCTTCTTCTTGATTTATTTTTAAAAGAAAAATAGCTTATTCTTCAATCCCTGTGGACCGACACCCGTAATCACTATCCTACAGGATACGTGCTATTGCGTGGTTTATTTTTGAAATTGAAATAACCGATCAATTTTTGGCGCCGTTGCCGGGGATTGCTAGCATAGTTATTTTTCCTATCATTAAAAAAATTTAAAAAAAACATATATATGTCTAAAATAAAATAAAAAAAATTATTTTCTATTATTGTTACTTTTCTTTTCTCTTTTTTCTCTTCTACTAATTTTTTTAAATTTCCTTTTGATCTATTTGATCAGGAATCGAAGGAAAAATCTGGGATGATCAAAAAGAGAACTGCTGGAAAAGAAATGCTGTAGAGGTTTGCCTAAAAAAAAAATTAAATTGCTGGGGAAATTTCCTTTGGTAATCTCTAAACCTTTCTTATTTAAATTAAGTATTAGCTTGAAATTTTGTGGTGATTGTTTGATTTTAATTTCAGCAAAAGTGTGAATGCATGCCTGATACACATACACCAATTAATCTGCACTTAGTAAGGGCAATCACCCCAACAAGATAAGAGCCGGATTTCATCATCGGACTCTTGCCCAATTTAGGTGAACTCAATCTCACATAGTGTCACTTTAATTAAAATCAATTAGACATTGGCCCCTAGGGACATTCGAGCTCAATAGGACGAAGATCACCGAAAGTTACACCAATTTCGCTCTGTGGCTTAGTTGATGTCTAGGCAAGCTTGGTCCCTATAAGGGAGACAGTTCATCTGTTCGAGGCAAGTGGGTTTTAAGTGGGACCTTTGCGAACGCATCGTGACCCCTCCACTTACCTGGGAGCTTACCTGGTCAACTCGGTTCATTAGACCGGATTGGAGGCTTAGGTGCCCTCTTCAAACCAGTTAGGAGCTGTCTAGTGATTTTAGGACAAAGACTAGGATTGATATGCTTTTCTCTTTTATTGCATGCTTGATTGATCGAGTACTAGTGTATGCAAGGTAGTCGTTCTAGAGTACGAAACCTATTACCTTTTGACCCTGAAATAGAACGGACCCTTAGGAATATTCGAGCTGAGATCAGAACATTAGAATCATCCCCACCTCCTGAGATGGCTGAAGAACAACCCAAACTCCTGAGGGAGTACTTTACTCCCACTATTTACACTTCCCCATCTTGCATTCGATTACCTGAGGTAGCAGCTGTACAATATGAAATAAAGTCTAGTGTGATCCAAATGCTCCCATCTTTTTATGGGCTCACCAACGAAGACCCATACAAACATTTAGATGAATTCCTTGAGATTTGCACCGCTGTCAAGATTCAGAACTTTACTGATGATGCTCTGAAACTTAGATTATTTTCCTTCTCCCTTAAAGATAGAGCCAAACAATGGCTGAATTCTTTAGAAGCCAACTCGATTCGTTCTTGGGATCAAATGCAACAAGAATTCCTTAAAAAATACTTTCCCATAGGAAGAACGAACCAATTTAGACGTGCCATTACAAGCTTCTCCCAAACTGAGGGAGAAGAATTTAATGAAACTTGGGAGAGATTTCGAGACCTAATCCGTAAATGCCCTCATCATCAAATACCTAAGTGGCAGCTAGTGCAATGTTTCTATGATGGATTGACTGAACGAAACCGTCAGATGATTGATGCTGCATGCGGGGGGACTTTCATGCTTCGAAATGAGCATGAAGCATGGCAACTATTTGAAAATCTTAATGAAAACTCCCTCCACCATGCTTCATGTTCTCGTCAAGCACCCCCGAATTTTCAAAAAAAAGGGGCCATTTATGAAATAAGTCATTCTATGGACCTGTCTAGCAAGGTAGATGCATTGTCCCATAAGATTGACCAACTAATGATAGGAGGACATATCGTTAGCTCTTCCCAAGCACAAGTATGTGCTATCTGTTCTAGCCCATCGCATCCTATTCATGAGTGCCCCTCAGCACCCCAATTCTCCGAACTCGTGCAAGAACACATCAATGCTGCCCAAACACAGCCCAAACCGGGTATGACCCATTTTCCAATACATATAACCCGGGTTGGCGGAATCATCCAAATTTTTCTTGGAGGCAGCAAGCTTCTAATACCTCCCAACCCTTCTTCCAAAATTTTCAAAACCCTCAGAATTTTCATCTCTACCGTCCCTCAAATCAATTTCAACACCCTCCTCCTCCAACCCAAAGAAATACAGCTTTTGAGGAAAAAGTGTTGATTGCCCTTCAAGGTTTGGAGGCAAACACACAACTATTGCACTCTCACACGCAATCAATTGCTAAGCTAGAATCCCAAATGGGTCAACTAGCTAATGCATTAAACAAGCGAGAGGAAGGTAAGCTTCCAAGTCAACCAATGAGTAATCCTAGGGGACAATACGTGGCTCAAGAAACTCGACTAAATCATGAGCAAGTCAATGCTTTGACTACCCTAAGGAGTGGACGTATAATAGATAATAAGGTTGGGGAGGGTAACAATAAAGAAGGTGAAGAAGAGGAGAGGAATGTATCACATGAAAACCCAAAACCTTCTTCAGTTAGTCCACCATCTGCCACAACTCACATTCCAAAGGCCCCATTCCCTGAAGCACTTAATGCACCCACTCTCTTTGGCAAGAAGGAAACTTCACTAGAAGAGATGATGGAGGTTTTCAAACAAGTTAAAATCAACCTCCCACTCCTTGATGCCATCAAACAAGTTCCCTCCTATGCCAAATTTTTCAAAGACCTTTGCACCCAAAAGCGAAAATCTAGGACACATGTGCCTAAAAAGGTCCTACTTACTAAACAGGTAAGTTCCATTCTCCAACACAACACCCCTCCAAAATTCAAAGATCCTGGCGCTCCCACTATTTCTTGTGTCATAGGAGATAACTCCATTGATCGAGCACTTTTAGATCTAGGGGCAAGTGTGAATCTTCTACCCTATTCAGTCTATGAAAAATTTGGGTTAGGTGAATTAAAACCTACCTCGGTGTCCTTACAATTGGCTGATCGATCTGTGAAGATACCACGAGGAATGATTGAAGATGTTCTTGTCAAGATAGACAAATTCTATTTTTCAGTAGATTTTATCATCCTTGACATGGAACATGTGCCCAACCTAAAAAAACAAATCCCTGTGATTCTTGGTCGTCCCTTTTTAACGACAGCCAATGCATGCATCAACTATAGAACTGGGGCAATGGATATATCATTTGGGAACATGAAAATTAAATTGAATGTGTTTCATGCCGCTGACCAACATGTGAGGGAAGACGAGTGTTGCCTAATTGATGAAATGGATGATCTTGTAGAGGAAGCCCTTCCCTATATCTTAGCAGATAACCCCTTAGAGGCATGTTTGGCCCATTTTGACATTGACAACTTTGATATAGACAAGGCCATAGAAGAAGTTAACATCTTACTCGATAATCAATCTTCTATGAGTTCCCTTCCTTGGAAGATCCGACCTGAACCTCTTCCTCCCATTGCTAGCACACCACTTTGTTCTTCCATTGATTCTCCACCTAAACTTGAGTTGAAGCCACTTCCAATAAATCTTAAGTATGCCTTTCTAGGACCGGAAAATAGCCTCCCTGTAATCATCGCAGCCAACTTATCTACTGAACAGGAGGATAAACTTTTAAGGGTGCTAGAAGAAAATAAACATGCCATAGGATGGTCTGTAGCCGATTTGAAAGGGGTTGACCCCTCTGTTTGTATGCATCGAATTCATCTCGAAGATGATGCAAAGCCCACCCGAGAAATGCAAAGAAGACTCAATCCTAACATGAAGGAGGTAGTCAAGAAAGAAGTGGTGAAATTATTAGATGCTGGAATTATTTATCCAATTTCTGATAGTAAGTGGGTGAGTCTGACACAAGTGGTACCCAAGAAATCAGGTATCACTGTGGTTGAAAATACGGAAGGAGAATTGATACAAACACGCACAACCACGGGTTGGCGCGTGTGTATTGATTACAGAAAACTTAATTCAATGACTAGGAAGGACCATTTCCCTCTACCTTTCATAGATCAAATTTTGGAACGGTTGGCTGGTCAAGGTTTCTACTGCTTCTTAGATGGTTATTCTGGATATAATCAAGTACCTGTTTACCCGGACGATCAAGAGAAAACCACTTTTACTTGCCCATTTGGGACATTTGCATATAGGAGGATGCCTTTTGGACTATGCAATGCACCCGCAACTTTTCAACGATGCATGATGGCCATTTTTTCAGATATGGTGGAAAACTTTCTAGAAGTGTTCATTGATGATTTCTTAGTCTTTGGCCTATCTTTTGACGATTGTCTGAACAATTTGACCTTAGTTTTGAAAAGATGTAAGGAGACCAACCTAGTATTAAGTTGGGAAAAGAGCCATTTCATGGTTCAAGAAGGCATAGTTTTAGGACACGTCATGTCTAAGAGGGGCATTGAAGTAGATAAAGCTAAAGTCGATCTTATTTCCAATCTCCCTCCACCCAAAACTGTGAAACAAATCCGATCATTCCTTGGCCATGCTGGTTTCTACCGTCGCTTCATTCAGAACTTCAGTAAGATTTCCAAACCCTTATGCAATCTTCTGGCCAAGGACACTCCCTTTGTCTTTGATAAAGCATGCGAGGAGGCATTTGAAAATCTTCGCTCGAAATTGACCACTGCACCTATCATACGGCCCCCTAATTGGACCCTTCCATTTGAATTAATGTGTGACGCATCCGACTATGCAATTGGGGCAGTTTTAGGGCAACGGCTAGATAAAGTACCTCATGTCATCTACTATGCTAGTAAAGTACTCTCAGATGCACAATTGAACTACACCACCACTAAGAAAGAATTGCTAGCTGTAGTATTCGCGCTAGACAAGTTTCGATCTTACCTATTAGAATCCAAGATTACCGTATTCACTGATCATGCTGCCCTTCGACACCTTCTTGCAAAGAAGGACACCAAACCCCGTCTGATTCGATGGATTCTTTTACTACGAGAATTTGACCTAGAAATTCGGGACAAGAAAGGAACTGCAAATGTCGTAGCAGACCACTTATCTAGGATTCTTCTTGAGCCCTCTAAGAATACCTCACCCTTACATGATGCTTTCCCAGATGAACAATTATTTGGGGTACAAGGAATGAAAATGCCATGGTTTGCAAACATAGTAAATTACCTTGCCATAGGATGAATTCCTGATGATTGGTCAACTCAAGACAAGAACTGATTCTTTTCACAAGTAAAGTTCTATTATTGGGATGATCCTGATCTATTCAAGTATTGTCCCGATCAAGTAATCCGTCGATGTGTCCCCGAATGCGAATTTCAAAGTATTCTTTCATTCTGCCATTCACAAGCTTGTGGGGGACATTTTGGGGGTAGAAAAACTGCAGCAAAAGTTTTACAGAGTGGATTTTATTGGCCCACACTTTTCAAGATGCCCATAACTTTTTCCAAACTTGTGAACGGTGCCAACAGATGGGTACCATCTCCCGTAGAGATATGATGCCTCTCAATCCTATTTTAATTGTAGAAATCTTTGATGTATGGGGTATTGACTTTATGGGCCATTTCCCACCATCCTTTGGTTTCGAATATATTCTTGTAGGGGTTGATTATGTTTCAAAATGGGTAGAAGCTGTCGCCACTAAAACTAATGACCACAAGGTTGTGATTAAATTTTTACATGAAAACATCTTTTGTCGTTTTGGCACACCCCGAGCCATCATCAGTGATGGGGGATCTCATTTTTGCAACCGGTCTTTCGAGGCTTTGGCTCGCAAATATAACATCACCCACAAAGTTGCTACCCCATACCATCCCCAAACGAGTGGACAAGTCGAGGTATCCAATAGGAAGTTAAAACACATCTTAGAAAAAACGGTACGTCCCGATAGGAAAGATTGGTCTCAAAGGATAAATGATGCACTCTGGGCCTATCGTACTGCCTACAAAACTCCTATTGGCATGTCTCCCTACCGATTAGTTTTTGGAAAAGCTTGTCACTTACCGGTAGAACTTGAACATAGAGCTTTCTGGGCTATCAAAAAGTTTAACTTAGACATGGCAGCAGTTGGTCCTAACTGAAAACTCCAACTAAGTGAACTTGAAGAGTTGCGCAATGAGGCCTATGAAAATGCTAAAATTTATAAAGCGAGGACTAAGGCTTTTCATGATAAAAACATTAACCGTAAGTCCTTCGATCCTGGTCAAAAAGTTTGGCTATTCAATTCCAAGTTGCGACTCTTCCCGGGTAAACTCGCTCTAGGTGGGATGGACCATTCGTAGTGAAAAATGTTTCTCCTTATGGTGCAGTAGAGATCCAACACCTCAATGGTGGACCTGTTTTAAAAGTCAATGGCCAAAGGTTAAAACCTTATGTGGACTGTGTTACCGATGGGCAATTGATCGAATCCCTTAATTTGACGAACCCTGTTTATCAAAATAATTAAGGATGCACTGTGTCTGGCTGAAGACAATAAACTTAGCGCTTGTTGGGAGGCAACCCAATTCTCTTAAATTTCTTTAACATTGAGGACAATGTTAGGTTTAGTTTTGGGGGTATTTTTAAGTTTTTTTTCATTTTTTGTTTTGTTTGCATCTCTTGCATTCGTTTTCACTTCATAATGTCAGGTTTATCAAAAGAAATAAAAAAAATAAAAATATAAAAATATCTTTTAATAAAAAAATTGTGTTCATTTTTACAATTAAAAAAAAGAAAAAAAATAAAAAATGTGTTCATTTTCATTTAGAAAATAATAAAAAAAAATTAAATAAAAAAAAGGTTTTTGTTTTTAAAAACCTAATTTCTATACATTTGATGCGAGAATGATAAATACACAAGGTATATAAAATCTAAAAAGCCCAATGACTAGTCGGAAGTAATACAAATTTAAGTTCTTTTCATTAAGTCTCTCTTAGGGAGTTGTAAGCTAATTAATACTTCGAAATTTCACTACACACTGGCCGACACTTCTAAGATCTAGGCTCGACATTATGTTGATAGTATAGTAGCAACCTTGGACCCTGATGAATCATACTTATCTAATCCAAAAAAAAAAAAAAATATCATCAATAATAATGGATTTAGTCAGGAACATCGAAAAGGGCTACCTATTGTCAAAGGTCAAGTAGGCTTGTGATGAGAACTCCGAGCATAAATCCGTAGGGGAGTCTTGATGCCTGACACCTTGTGCCAACTGGTGTGAGAGTTGTCGACTGATTGCTCGTTACACGGAGAAATCACCACAAGAGTAAAAGTGCACAATTTATATGTCTTTATTATTAAAAAAAAACTCTGTATTGACCCTGAAAAAGACAATAGTGTGAAAGCCGTCGTTGTAAAAAGTCGAGTAAACTGGAATATTACAGATAAAGCCCGTGAGGTACTAAAGTAAACATCCACAACTCTCGAAATCCTGTAGATAAGATGATTTTGAATCAGTGAGCAGGTTCTTTCGACCAATCCTTGGAAACTACTGGTATTAGCAATATTTTGGAGATCCAAACCCTTAGCTTGTGAACGGTCCAGATTTCACCGAGCACTCCAGTATAAATGAGTCTTACAACTCCCTAACGGAAACTTAATGACCTCAACTTGAATTACATTTTGACCTAGGATTTGAGCTGACTTAGTAAATAAAATCGTGTGTGTTTTGAAATTCTTATCATTTTTGTATCTTAAATTAGATTTTAATAATAATAAAAAAAAGAGTTTTTGAAATTCTTTACTGGTATGCATTTGGAATTTGATTTTCACTTCATAGATCAATCGATAAAAAAATAATAAAAAAAAAGAATAAAAATAATAAAAAAAATAATCATAACAATAAATGATTTATTTTAATATTGAAGTTTGTGGGTATCTTCACTGGAAATCCTCACGAGACTATAACTCGTCCACTAGGGTAACCTAGGGGTTTAAAGCCTTATTGCATATGGTAAATGCAATCGCGATGCCTGCGAAAGTGAGTTAGACTTTCTTCTTTTCTAATTTTATTTTGCTCGAGGACTAGCAAAATGTAGGTTTGGGGGTGTGATAAGTGCTAAATAAGGTACAAATTTATCTATTTTACATAACACTTATTATTATTGTTATGCACATATTTTAAATATTAACAGAAGAAAATGTGTTTCCCCTCTCATTTCATTTTAATAAATTATTAGAGGTAATTCAAGTTTGGTTTAATTTTTTATATTGATTTAGTCTAATGTGTGTGCAGGTCGAGTCACCCCATTCACAAACTAGTCCCAATCTGTTTCATGTGTGGACTACTTTCTTCCACATGTGCATGAAGCTATTCATTCCTTTGTCCATGTCATATTTCCCCGTGTGCATCAAGCTTCCCAACCTAGCAAAATAGAGGCCTCTCCCATTTTCTCCACGTGTCCAAACTTCCTTTATTTTAGATTCAAAGCCCTTCCAACCTACCCGAATGGACCCAACCACTTTTCTAAAAAAGGAAGAAGAAATATAAATAATAAAAAATTCACATATCCTACTCATTCCCGTATTCATCTTCCATGTCAATTTCTTTTATCTTCTCCTCCCCTGTTTCAGAACAAGCCGAATGACCACCGCATGCATGACCCGATCTTCCATTCCTTCCTTCCTAGATTTCCTCCAAGCATCCAAGCCATCCAAGATATCCTCCACATTCTCCCAACGTATCCCCTGCTCCACGGATTCCTCCCATCCGCGATGTAATCTCCCCCACTTCTGCCCAACTTCCAGCCATCCCGGGCTCACAGATCATCTCCCAAATCCTCTCTTTCCATTCTCCTTCCCAGCACTGAAACAGGGGAGATCTTCTTCCCAAAGCAGCCAGCCGGTGACTTCTTTCCTTCCCAGCACACCGAAGCAAATCGTCCCGGATTCCTCCCATTCAACCGCACCAGAGCATCCCGTGATCACCCTCGTCCTCCCAGATTTCTTTCTCCGGATTTGATCTCCTCCCACGATGCAATCTTCCCAGCATCCACGGATCTCAACCGCATTCAACCCAGCTTCTTCCAATCCATTTGCAGCCACAGCCATTCCGGAATACGATCACAGCTCCTTCCATTTTCAGGGATCCCAGCACCCAATGCGCCCAGCCGTGTCCGAGATCTCCTCTACATGCCAGCCTCTGCAAGGCATACCTACCACATCCAGCTCCTTCCCCTTTGATTCCGACGCCAAACAGGGAAAAGAGGGATTTGATACGGGGTGCTCTTGAAGATATAAAAGGAGCTCGATGGAGGAAAAATAGGGGAGACCTGTTTTGGAGGAGAAGAAGAGAGCCGAACCACAGAGAAAAGAAATAAAAAAAAAAGAGAGAAGGGGGGGGGAAGAGAATATTTTGTGATATTTTGGGAATGATGGGAGGTGAAGGCTTTCATTTGAAGATGGGAGGTCGTCCGGAAGCCATGCTCGGCTAAACCTCTAGTCTAGGGCTGGATGAAGCCCTAGCAATGTTACAGTTATTTTCTTATTTTTTTTATTATTTTGGAGCTTGGTTTAAATTCTTATTATCAATGAAAAATTCTTTTATGATGTTTAAACTTTGAGCATGCTATTTATTATTCATGTTTGCTAAAGTAGTCTAAGATGATCCATGCCTAGGAAGATGAGGTGTACTGCACCCTAGATTAGCATAATTAGGTAGACACTTCTTGCTATACCGAAGATGGATTTTCTTAAAACTCTTTATGCTTTTATTTTAAAAGGCTTGTAGCCAATTTGCAAGCCTCTCCAAAAGATAAAAATTAAGAACACAGTCCCTAATGCAATGCTACGCGGTGAATTCCAAACCCTAGATCTATTTACTTTGATAAATTTCAATTCGTACTCATAGATTAATTTAGTTAAATCAAGTTAGCAAATCCTTCTTCTTGATTTATTTTTAAAAGAAAAATAGCTTATTCTTCAATCCCTGTGGACCGACACCCGTAATCACTATCCTACAGGATACGTGCTATTGCGTGGTTTATTTTTGCAATTGAAATAACCGATCAATAGAATAGGAGTGATCCTATGTGATTTGTTAGACTGAGTTCTAAGACCTTGGCCAGGGCAGTAATATACAATGGAGAAAGAGTTTTCCACTATCGGACTCAAGTCGAATAAATCTAGACATATGACAGACGACGGGGTTTGACGAGTTATCCATGACCTCCGGTCTGTAGGGATCCACGATAGAAGGACTGTATTATACGATAACTGTACCTAGAGGTTCATCATTCTATTCTACTGGGTAGCCACTACATACTGCTAGGTATCACTGGTGGATGGTGAGACTCACAGGGATCATCTTGATGGTCGATAATCCCTGGTGAGTTGAGTTGGAATTATTTCAACCCATTGAAAGGAGTTTTCAATGATAAATTAAAATATAAATAACCCTTGTTCCGATGTTAGTGGTGAATTCCATGCCCTAGGTTCTCCCAAATTGATATCATTTTAATTACATTTTTTTATTGCTTAGTTTAATAGTCTTCACAACTTCATCATTTTAAATATTTTTATTTTTAAGAAAAATAACTATACCCCAATCCCTGTGGATCGATACCCGTAATCACTATCCTACTAGATACATGCTATTGCGTGGTCTTTAAAGTTGACTATCAATTTTTGGCGCCGTTGCCGGAGATTGTTAGCATAGTTGTTTTTCTTTTCATAAAAAAAAACTTTCAAAAAAATATATATATATATTTAAAATTAAATAAAAATATTTTCTATTTTTGTTATTTCTCTTATCTCTTTTCTCTCCTTTACTAATTTTTTATTTTTATTTGATCAGGAATCGAAGAAAAAATTTGGGACGATCAAAAGAGAACTACTGGAAAAAGAATGCTGTAGAGGTTTGCTCTAAAATAAAAAATTGCTGGAAAAATTTCCTTTGGTAACATCTAAACCTTTCTTATTTAAATTTCCTTGTGTGGTGATTGTTTGATTTTAAATTCAGCAAAAGTGTGAATGCATGCTTGATACACATACACCAATTAATCTGCACATAGTAAGGGCAATCACCCCAACAAGATAAGAACTGGATTTCATCACCAGATTCTTGCCCAAATTAGGTGAATCAATTCTCACATAGCTATCACATTAATTAAAATCAATTAGACGTTGGCCTCTAGGGACATTCGAGCTCAATAGGACGAAGATCACCGAAAGTTGCACCAATTTCGCTCTGTGGCTTAGTTGATGTCTAGGCAAGCTTTGTCCCTTTAAGGGAGACAGTTCATCTGTTCGAGGCAAGTGGTTTTTAAGTGGGACCTTTGCAACGCATCGTGACCCCCCCACTTACCTGGGAGCTTACCTGGTCAGCTCAGTCATTAGACCGGATTGGAGGCTTAGGTGCCCTCTTCAAACCAGTTAGGAGCTGTCTAGTGATTTTAGGGTGAACTTAAGGAATTGATGTGTTTTTCTTTTTAGTGCATGCTTGACTGTATTTGACTAATCAGAGGAGTCTTAGTGTATGCTAGGGTGTCGTTCTAAATCTCCCGAATTAGTACCTTTTGACTCTGAAATAGAGCATTCTATTAGGGCCCTTCGAGCTGAAATCCGCACCTATAGAACCATAGGATCTGCTCCACTTATAGAGATGGCTGAAGAACAACCAAAACTTCTAAAGGAGTACTTCACTCCTTCCATTTATACCTCTCCATCTTGTATTCGACTACCTGATACCACCACTGCTGCACATTTTGAAATTAAGTCTAGTGTCATCCAAATGCTTCCCTCTTTTTATGGACTTAACAATGAAGACCCATATAAACATTTGGATGAGTTTTTTGAGATTTGCACTACTGTCAAAATTCAGAACTTCACTGATGATGCTCTGAAACTTAGGCTGTTTCCTTTTTCCCTTAAGGATAGAGCTAAACAATGGCTCCATTCATTAGAAGCCAATTCTATTCTCTCTTGGGCTCAAATGCAACATGAATTTCTAAAGAAATATTTTCCCATAGGAAGAACAAACCAATTTAGGCGTGCTATCACGAGCTTCTCCCAATCTGACGGAGAAGAATTTCATGAAACTTGGGAAAAATTTAGAGATTTACTCCGAAAATGCCCGCATCATCAAATACCCAAGTGGCAATTAGTGCAATGCTTTTATGACGGACTATCCGAACGAAATCGTCAGATGGTTGATGCTTCTTGTGGGGGAACTTTCATGCTTAAGAGTGAGCATGAGGCATGGCAGATGTTTGAAAACCTTAATGAAAATTCTCTCCACCATGCCTCCTCCGCTCGTCAAGCACCCCCGAGTTCTCAAAGAAAAGGGACCATATATGAAGTTAGCCAGTCCATAGGTCTATCCGACAAAGTAGATGCACTGTCCCGCAAATTGGACCAGCTAATGTCTAGAGAACAGCTTCCAAATTTTTTCCAAGCACAAGTCTGTGCTCTTTGTTCTAGCCCGTCTCACCCTATTCATGAATGCCCTTCGGCAGCACAATTTCCTGAATTTGTGCAAGAACAAGTAAATGCTGCCCAAGCACAGTCCCGACCGGGTAATAATCCGTATTCTAACACTTATAACCCAGGGTGGCGCAACCATCCAAATTTCTCTTGGAAGCAGCAGACTTCCAATACCTCCCAGCCTTATTCCCAAAACTTTCAACCATTCCAGAATGTTAATCCCTACCATCCTTCGATTCAATTTCAACACACTCCTCCTCCACCCCATAGAAACACAGCCTTTGAGGAGAAAGTGTTGACCTCCCTTCAAGGGTTGGAAACTATTACACAATTGGTGCACTCTCACACGCAATCTATCGCCAAGCTAGAATTCCAAATGGGGCAACTAGCTAATGCACTGAACAAGCGAGAGGAAGGAAAGCTTCCAAGCCAACCAGTGAGTAATCCTCGGGGACAATGCATGGCTCAAGAAAATCAACTAAATACAATTCATCATGAACAAGCCAATGCTTTGACTACCCTAAGGAGTGGACGTGTAGTAGACAATAAGATTGGGGAGGAAAACAATAACGAAGGTGAAGAAGAGGATAGAAATATGTCAAATGAAAATCTAAAACCTTCTTCTTCTTCTAGTCCACCTTCTGCCAAAACTCACATCCCAAAGGCCCCATTTCCTGAAGCTCTTAATTCACCCTCTCCCTTTGGCAAAAAGGGAACTTCACTAGAGGAGATGATGGAGGTTTTCAAACAAGTAAAAATCAACCTTCCGCTTCTTGATGCTATTCGACAAGTTCCCTCCTATGCCAAATTTCTCAAAGACCTTTGTACCCAAAAGCGAAAATCTAGGACACATGTGCCTAAAAAGGTCTTCCTAACTGAGCAAGTGAGTTCTATTCTCCAACACAACACCCCTCCAAAATTCAAAGATCCTGGTGCTCCCACCATCTCCTGTGTCTTAGGAAATAATTTTATTGATCGAGCACTCTTAGATCTAGGGGCAAGTGTCAACCTTTTACCTTACTCAGTTTATGAGAAACTTGGGTTAGGTGAGTTAAAACCAACCTCGGTATCCCTTCAATTGGCTGATCGATCTGTTAAAATACCACGAGGAACAATTGAAGACGTCCTAGTCAAGGTAGACAAATTCTATTTCCCAGTCGATTTTATCATCCTTGATATGGAACCGGTGCCGAACTTTAAGAAACAGATCCCTATGATTCTAGGTCGTCCCTTTTTAGCTACAGCCAATGCGAGTATAAATTGTAGAACTGGGGTGATGAATATATCTTTTGGAAATATGAAGGTCAGGTTAAATATATTTCGTGCCTCTGATCAACCTGCAAAGGAAGTTGAGTGCTTCCTGATAGACAAAATGGACGATCTTGTAGAAGAAACCCTTCCCTATATTTTGGCAGATAACCCTCTGAAAACATACTTGGCCTATTTTGACTTTGATATAGACAAGGCCATAGAAGCCGTCAACTCCTTGCCCGACAATCAGTCTTCCACAAATTTTCTTCCTTGGAGAACGCGACATGAACCCGGTATGATTTGATAAGGATGCACTGCGTCTGGCTGAAGATGTTAAACTTAGCGCTTGTTGGGAGGCAACCCAATTCTCGTAGGTTATTTTTGCATATTTTCTTGTCGCATTTTTTTTCAGGTGTCCTCATATTACTGATGCAACTACGGTAAAATGTTTCTATCCTCCATTTGCATCATATTTTCGTCCAAACTAAAATAAAAAATAAATAAAAAAATATATAAAAAAAATAAAAATAATAATATAATATTCAAAAAAAAATATTGAGGACAATGTCTGGTCTAGGTTGGGGGGTATAGGATTCGAATTTTTGAAGAAATTTTTCGTATTTTTAAATAAGTTTTTCAAAAAAAAAAATCTAATTTCTATGCTTTAGTGCTGAAATGATAAACACACAAAGTATATAAAATCTAAAAGCCCAATGATTAGTCAGGAGTAAGACAATTTGAGTTCTTTTCATTAAAAGTTCTTTTAGTGAGTTGTAAGATAATTTTTACTTTGGAATTTCACAACACACATAGCCTGCACTTCTAAGGGTTAGGTTCAACATTATGTTGTTAAGTCTGGTAGCAACCTTGAGTCCTGATGAATCATACCTATCTAATTCACTATTATCCCATATTTATTTATAAAAAAAAGAAGAGAAGAAAAAAAAAAAAAAAGAGAAGTGAATTCAGTCAGGTACATCGAAAAGGGCTACCTATTGTCAAAGGTCAGTGGGCTTGCAATGATGAACCCGAGCATAGGTCCGTAGGGGAGTCTTGATGCCCAACACCTTATGCCATCTGGTGTGGGAGTTGTTGACTGAATGCTCGCTACACGGAGGAATCATTACAAGAGTAAAAGTGCATAATTTATTTATAAATCTTAAAAAAAATAGAGAAAGAGAAAATAATATTGACCTTGAAAAAGATGATAGTGTGAAAGCCGTCGTTGTAAAAATTCGAGTAAACTGGAATATTACAGATAAAGCCCATGAGGTATTAAAGTAAACATCCACAACTCTCAAAATCCTGCAATATAGGGTGATTTTGAATCAGTGAATAGGTCTTATCTGACCAATTCTTGGGACCTACTAGCTTTAGCAGTATTTTGGAGAATCTAAAGCCTTAGCTTGTGTATGGTCCATATATCACCGAGCACCCAAGTATAAAGAAGTCTTACAACTCTCTAACGGAAGCTTAATAACCTCAACTTAAGTTGCATACTGACCTAGGATTTGGGCTGACTTAGTAATTAAAACTTTGTGTGCTTTTGAAATTCTTGGCATTAATGCATTTGAAATTAGATTTTATAAAACAATAAAATAATTTTTTTTCGACAAAGCTTGTGGGTATCTGAGCCGGAAACCCTCACGAGACAAAACTCGTCCACTAGGGCCACCTAGGGGTTTAAAGCCTTATTGCATACGGTAAATGCAATCGCGATTCCTGCGAAAGTGAGTTAGTTTTTATTTTGCTCGAGGACTAGCAAAATGTAGGTTTGGGGGTGTGATAAGTGCTAAATAATGCATAAATTAATCTATTTTTTCATAGCACTTATCAGCATTTTAATACACATATTTTATATTTAAATATAAGAAAATGTGTTACCTTCATCATTGCATTTTAATCAATTATTAAAGGTAATTCGAGTTTTACTTATTTATTTACTGATTGAGTCTAATGTATGTAGGTTAAGTCAAACTCATTTGAGATGATTCCTGAACCCAAATTACATGCACTTCGCAAATTAAATCCTCTCAGATTCCCTCTTCGGCCGTTCATCCCAATTCTACTATTTTCGTCACATCCAATTCGACCTTTCGTTCTAACATTTTTGAACCTGGATCAGCCGTTATGTGCAATCAGTCATTCAAGTTTTCCTTCTCCTTATGTGTTCACCCATAAGGACTCTTTCCTTCCACGTAACCAAACTTTCCCTGTTTTAGCTTTAAAATAAAGCCATCTTCCAACCAGTTGGAGTCGGCCAACATCTTCCCAACGTCTCTCTCTCAACTTCTCTTCATCCCACATTCCATTTCAACCGAACCGAACATCCTCCGAGATTTCTTCTTCGAACGCCATCCCGTGCATCCCAACCTCCAACCGGATTCCCAGCTTCTTCCCTTCCGGATGAGTCCCAAGCACCTAGTTCCAGCAAACAGGGCTCTGTTAAGAAACAGAACCAAATCCTCCGCATAATCCACGGGCTTCTGAGATCTTCCCTCAGCAAAATAAATCAAGGAGTTCATCATCATAACCATCCGAACTTCACTCCCTGATTTTTATCCAACGCCCGAGCTGCCGAATCCCGTGGATCATCTTCCCAGATTTCCCTCGCGGATTAGCTCCATCTTCCCCAACTTCCAAATCCGAACCAGTTCTTCTCCCCTGTTCCACGTCACCTCCCAGCTTCTTCAACCTCATCCGGATTAGCTCCCAGCTTCAACCGATTCATCTTCATCTCCTCTGCTTTCGGATTACCTCTCAACCATCCAGCCGAGATCTACTCCGCATCTTCCCACGATTGCAGCTTTCCTCCCAACCTTCTCCAAGATCTTGCAGTTCATCCTGTTCGTGAGAAGCATCCAGCATACATGGGATAGTTCCAAGGCATCTGTTCACAGCATCAATCTTCTTCCAAATCCCCTGTTTCCTGCATCCAAGATACAACCGATTCCAAAGCTTTCGGAACAACTCCATCCTCTCCACGATAGCTTCTTCCCGAGCTTATCCTCCGTTATATCCCAACTGCCAACCTCATCCCACGGATCTCCCAGCTCATCCCCTGCTCACAGATCCTCTCAGTCCACGCTCGCATTTCATCTCCCAAGTCATTCAAAGCCAACTTCATATCATCTTTCCCCGATCCGTGAACGCATCCCAGCACCCCACGTATCTCCTCCATCCTCCCACGGATAAACCCAGCATCCCAACCGTCTTCCTTTCCTCCCGTATCCCATGAACGAAACCAACCTCTCGCGCATCACGGATTATCTCCCAACGATTAACCACTCGTGAGCCTTATCCTACTTCCTGTCATCTTTATCTTCCCACGACGTGATGAGATAACAGCGGCTGGTGAAGGCTATAAAAGGAGGAGGAGACGGATCCCATGGATGAATCTCTCGGAGGCAAGTCCCACGGGAAGAAGAAGAGGAAACAGGGGAGGGAGTGAGCCACGGGAACATGAGAGAATAAAAAAATAAGAGGAGAGAGAAGAGTTTTGTTATTTTGGGAATATTTCAAAGAAAGAAATCATGAAGGAAGAGATGGGAGCCTGCTGCTGTGCTGCTGCTGCCGTCTCCAACTCCATGCAGGGCTGATCTCTTCTCCAGGGCCGGATGTAGCCCTAACAAAGGGCCAAGGGTTTTTATATTTTTAATTTCTATTCTTGGAGTTGTATAAACCTTATTCTGCTTCTAATGAATATTTTATTTCATCTCATATTTAATTTCTGTGATTTTAAATATGAAGTTTATACAACTGCTCTTCATGATCATTGAAGTAAAAATAAGATAGTTCATGCTTAAGGAAGATGCGATGTGCTACCACCCTAGATTAGGGTAGACATTTCATGCTAAACTAAAGATGGATTATGCCTAAATTACTTCTGTGAAATTTTATTTGAATGCTTATTAGGCTTGTAGCCAATTTGCATGTTAATCCAAGAATAAATTAAAATATAAATAACCCTTGTTCCGATGTTAGTGATGAATTCCATGCCCTAGGTTCTCCCAAATTGATATCATTTTAATTACATTTTTTTATTGCTTAGTTTAACAGTCCTCACAACTTCATCATTTTAAATATTTTTATTTTTAAGAAAAATAACTATACCCCAATCCCTGTGGATCGATATCCGTAATCACTATCCTACTAGATACGTGCTATTGCGTGGTCTTTAAAGTTGACTATCAATTTTTTGTGATAAGTGCTAAATAATGCATAAATTAATCTATTTTTTCATAGCACTTATCAGCATTTTAATACACATATTTTATATTTAAATATAAGAAAATGTGTTACCTTCATCATTGCATTTTAATCAATTATTAAAGGTAATTCGAGTTTTACTTATTTATTTACTGATTGAGTCTAATGTATGTAGGTTAAGTCAAACTCATTTGAGATGATTCCTGAACCCAAATTACATGCACTTCGCAAATTAAATCCTCTCAGATTCCCTCTTCGGCCGTTCATCCCAATTCTACTATTTTCGTCACATCCAATTCGACCTTTCGTTCTAACATTTTTGAACCTGGATCAGCCATTATGTGCAATCAGTCATTCAAGTTTTCCTTCTCCTTATGTGTTCACCCATAAGGACTCTTTCCTTCCACGTAACCAAACTTTCCCTGTTTTAGCTTTAAAATAAAGCCATCTTCCAACCAGTTGGAGTCGGCCCACATCTTCCCAACGTCTCTCTCTCAACTTCTCTTCATCCCACATTCCATTTCAACCGAACCGAACATCCTCCGAGATTTCTTCTTCGAACGCCATCCCGTGCATCCCAACCTCCAACCGGATTCCCAGCTTCTTCCCTTCCGGATGAGTCCCAAGCACCTAGTTCCAGCAAACAGGGCTCTGTTAAGAAACAGAACCAAATCCTCCGCATAATCCACGGGCTTCTGAGATCTTCCCTCAGCAAAATAAATCAAGGAGAAAATTGATAGTCAACTTTAAAGACCACGCAATAGCACGTATCTAGTAGGATAGTGATTACGGGTATCGATCCACAGGGATTGGGGTATAGTTATTTTTCTTAAAAATAAAAATATTTAAAATGATGAAGTTGTGAAGACTATTAAACTAAGCAATAAAAAAATGTAATTAAAATGATATCAATTTGGGAGAACCTAGGGCATGGAATTCACCACTAACATCGGAACAAGGGTTATTTATATTTTAATTTATTCTTGGATTAACATGCAAATTGGCTACAAGCCTAATAAGCATTCAAATAAAATTTCACAGAAGTAATTTAGGCATAATCCATCTTTAGTTTAGCATGAAATGTCTACCCTAATCTAGGGTGGTAGCACATCGCATCTTCCTTAAGCATGAACTATCTTATTTTTACTTCAATGATCATGAAGAGCAGTTGTATAAACTTCATATTTAAAATCACAGAAATTAAATATGAGATGAAATAAAATATTCATTAGAAGCAGAATAAGGTTTATACAACTCCAAGAATAGAAATTAAAAATATAAAAACCCTTGGCCCTTTGTTAGGGCTACATCCGGCCCTGGAGAAGAGATCAGCCCTGCATGGAGTTGGAGACGGCAGCAGCAGCACAGCAGCAGGCTCCCATCTCTTCCTTCATGATTTCTTTCTTTGAAATATTCCCAAAATAACAAAACTCTTCTCTCTCCTCTTATTTTTTTTATTCTCTCATGTTCCCGTGGCTCACTCCCTCCCCTGTTTCCTCTTCTTCTTCCCGTGGGACTTGCCTCCGAGAGATTCATCCATGGGATCCGTCTCCTCCTCCTTTTATAGCCTTCACCAGCCGCTGTTATCTCATCACGTCGTGGGAAGATAAAGATGACAGGAAGTAGGATAAGGCTCACGAGTGGTTAATCGTTGGGAGATAATCCGTGATGCGAGAGAGGTTGGTTTCGTTCATGGGATACGGGAGGAAAGGAAGACGGTTGGGATGCTGGGTTTATCCGTGGGAGGATGGAGGAGATACGTGGGGTGCTGGGATGCGTTCACGGATCGGGGAAAGATGATATGAAGTTGGCTTTGAATGACTTGGGAGATGAAATGCGAGCGTGGACTGAGAGGATCTGTGAGCAGGGGATGAGCTGGGAGATCCGTGGGATGAGGTTGGCAGTTGGGATATAACGGAGGATAAGCTCGGGAAGAAGCTATCGTGGAGAGGATGGAGTTGTTCCGAAAGCTTTGGAATCAGTTGTATCTTGGATGCAGGAAACAGGGGATTCGGAAGAAGATTGATGCTGTGAACAGATGCCTTGGAACTATCCCATGTATGCTGGATGCTTCTCACGAACAGGATGAACTGCAAGATCTTGGAGAAGGTTGGGAGGAAAGCTGCAATCGTGGGAAGATGCGGAGTAGATCTCGGCTGGATGGTTGAGAGGTAATCCGAAAGCAGAGGAGATGAAGATGAATCGGTTGAAGCTGGGAGCTAATCCGGATGAGGTTGAAGAAGCTGGGAGGTGACGTGGAACAGGGGAGAAGAACTGGTTCGGATTTGGAAGTTGGGGAAGATGGAGCTAATCCGCGAGGAAAATCTGGGAAGATGATCCACGGGATTCGGCAGCTCGGGCGTTGGATAAAAATCAGGGAGTGAAGTTCGGATGGTTATGATGATGAACTCCTTGATTTATTTTGCTGAGGGAAGATCTCAGAAGCCCGTGGATTATGCGGAGGATTTGGTTCTGTTTCTTAACAGAGCCCTGTTTGCTGGAACTAGGTGCTTGGGACTCATCCGGAAGGGAAGAAGCTGGGAATCCGGTTGGAGGTTGGGATGCACGGGATGGCGTTCGAAGAAGAAATCTCGGAGGATGTTCGGTTTGGTTGAAATGGAATGTGGGATGAAGAGAAGTTGAGACAGAGACGTTGGGAAGATGTGGGCTGACTCCAACTGGTTGGAAGATGGCTTTATTTTAAAGCTAAAACAGGGAAAGTTTGGTTACGTGGAAGGAAAGAGTCCTTATGGGTGAACACATAAGGAGAAGGAAAACTTGAATGACTGATTGCACATAACGGCTGATCCAGGTTCAAAAATGTTAGAACGAAAGGTCGAATTGGATGTGACGAAAATAGTAGAATTGGGATGAACGGCCGAAGAGGGAATCTGAGAGGATTTAATTTGCGAAGTGCATGTAATTTGGGTTCAGGAATCATCTCAAATGAGTTTGACTTAACCTACATACATTAGACTCAATCAGTAAATAAATAAGTAAAACTCGAATTACCTTTAATAATTGATTAAAATGCAATGATGAAGGTAACACATTTTCTTATATTTAAATATAAAATATGTGTATTAAAATGCTGATAATTGCTATGAAAAAATAGATTAATTTATGCATTATTTAGCACTTATCATACCCCCAAACCTACATTTTGCTAGTCCTCGAGCAAAATAAAAACTAACTCACTTTCGCAGGAATCGCGATTGCATTTACCGTATGCAATAAGGCTTTAAACCCCTAGGTGGCCCTAGTGGACGAGTTTTGTCTCGTGAGGGTTTCCGGCTCAGATACCCACAAACTTTGTCGAAAAAAAATTATTTTATTGTTTTATAAAATCTAATTTCAAATGCATTAATGCCTAGAATTTCAAAAGCACACAAAGTTTTAATTACTAAGTCAGCCCAAATCCTAGGTCAGTATGCAACTTAAGTTGAGGTTATTAAGCTTCCGTTAGAGAGTTGTAAGACTTCTTTATACTTGGGTGCTCGGTGATATATGGACCATACACAAGCTAAGGCTTTAGATTCCCCAAAATACTGCTAAAGCTAGTAGGTCCCAAGAATTGGTCAGATAAGACCTATTCACTGATTCAAAATCACCCTATCTTGCAGGATTTCGAGAGTTGTGGATGTTTACTTTAATACCTCATGGGCTTTATCTGTAATATTCCAGTTTACTCGAATTTTTACAACGACGGCTTTCACACTATCATCTTTTTCAAGGTCAATATTATTTTCTCTTTCTCTATTTTTTTTTAAGATTTATAAATAAATTATGCACTTTTACTCTTGTAATGATTCCTCCGTGTAGCGAGCATTCAGTCAACAACTCCCACACTAGATGGCATAAGTTGTTGGGCATCAAGACTCCCCTACGGACCTATGCTCGGGTTCATCATTGCAAGCCCGCTGACCTTTGACAATAGGTAGCCCTTTTCCATGTACCTGACTGAATTCACTTCTCTTTTTTTCTTTTTTTCTTCTCTTCTTTTTTTTATAAATAAATATGGGATAATAGTGAATTAGATAGGTATGATTCATCAGGACTCAAGGTTGCTACCAGACTTAACAACATAATGTTGAACCTAACCCTTAGAAGTGCAGGCTATGTGTGTTGTGAAATTCCAAAGTAAAAATTATCTTACAACTCACTAAAAGAATTTTTAATGAAAAGAACTCAAATTGTCTTACTCCTGACTAATCATTGGGCTTTTAGATTTTATATACTTTGTGTGTTTATCATTTCAGCACTAAAGCATAGAAATTAGGTTTTTTTTTTTTGAAAAACTTATTTAAAAATACGAAAAATTTCTTCAAAAATTCGAATCCTATACCCCCCAACCTAGACCAGACATTGTCCTCAATATTTTTTTTTGAATATTATATTATTATTTTTATTATTTTATATATTTTTTTATTTATTTTTTATTTTAGTTTGGACGAAAATATGATGCAAATGGAGGATAGAAACATTTTACCGTAGTTGCATCAGTAATATGAGGACACCTGAAAAAAAAATGCGACAAGAAAATATGCAAAAATAACCTACGAGAATTGGGTTGCCTCCCAACAAGCGCTAAGTTTAACATCTTCAGCCAGACGCAGTGCATCCTTATCAAATCATACCGGGTTCATGTCGCGTTCTCCAAGGAAGAAAATTTGTGGAAGACTGATTGTCGGGCAAGGAGTTGACGGCTTCTATGGCCTTGTCTATATCAAAGTCAAAATAGGCCAAGTATGTTTTCAGAGGGTTATCTGCCAAAATATAGGGAAGGGTTTCTTCTACAAGATCGTCCATTTTGTCTATCAGGAAGCACTCAACTTCCTTTGCAGGTTGATCAGAGGCACGAAATATATTTAACCTGACCTTCATATTTCCAAAAGATATATTCATCACCCCAGTTCTACAATTTATACTCGCATTGGCTGTAGCTAAAAAGGGACGACCTAGAATCATAGGGATCTGTTTCTTAAAGTTCGGCACCGGTTCCATATCAAGGATGATAAAATCGACTGGGAAATAGAATTTGTCTATCTTGACTAGGACGTCTTCAATTGTTCCTCGTGGTATTTTAACAGATCGATCAGCCAATTGAAGGGATACCGAGGTTGGTTTTAACTCACCTAACCCAAGTTTCTCATAAACTGAGTAAGGTAAAAGGTTGACACTTGCCCCTAGATCTAAGAGTGCTCGATCAATAAAATTATTTCCTAAGACACAGGAGATGGTGGGAGCACCAGGATCTTTGAATTTCGGAGGGGTGTTGTGTTGGAGAATAGAACTCACTTGCTCAGTTAGGAAGACCTTTTTAGGCACATATGTCCTAGATTTTCGCTTTTGGGTACAAAGGTCTTTGAGAAATTTGGCATAGAAGAGAACTTGTCGAATAGCATCAAGAAGCGGAAGGTTGATTTTTACTTGTTTGAAAACCTCCATCATCTCCTCTAGTGAAGTTCCCTTTTTGCCAAAGGGAGAGGGTGAATTAAGAGCTTCAGGAAATGGGGCCTTTGGGATGTGAGTTTTGGCAGAAGGTGGACTAGAAGGAGAAGAAGGTTTTAGATTTTCATTTGACATATTTCTATCCTCTTCTTCACCTTCGTTATTGTTTTTCTCCCCAATCTTATTGTCTACTACACGTCCACTCCTTAGGGTAGTCAAAGCATTGGCTTGTTCATGATGAATTGTATTTAGTTGATTTTCTTGAGCCATGCATTGTCCCCGAGGATTACTCACTGGTTGGCTTGGAAGCTTTTCTTCCTCTCGCTTGTTCAGTGCATTAGCTAGTTGCCCCATTTGGGATTCTAGCTTGGCGATAGATTGCGTGTGAGAGTGCACCAATTGTGTAATAGTTTCCAACCCTTGAAGGGAGGTCAACACTTTCTCCTCAAAGGCTGTGTTTCTATGGGGTGGAGGAGGAGTGTGTTGAAATTGAATCGAAGGATGGTAGGGATTAACATTCTGGAATGGTTGAAAGTTTTGGGAATAAGGCTGGGAGGTATTGGAAGTCTGCTGCTTCCAAGAGAAATTTGGATGGTTGCGCCACCCTGGGTTATAAGTGTTAGAATACGGATTATTACCCGGTCGGGACTGTGCTTGGGCAGCATTTACTTGTTCTTGCACAAATTCAGGGAATTGTGCTGCCGAAGGGCATTCATGAATAGGGTGAGACGGGCTAGAACAAAGAGCACAGACTTGTGCTTGGAAAAAATTTGGAAGCTGTTCTCTAGACATTAGCTGGTCCAATTTGCGGGACAGTGCATCTACTTTGTCGGATAGACCTATGGACTGGCTAACTTCATATATGGTCCCTTTTCTTTGAGAACTCGGGGGTGCTTGACGAGCGGAGGAGGCATGGTGGAGAGAATTTTCATTAAGGTTTTCAAACATCTGCCATGCCTCATGCTCACTCTTAAGCATGAAAGTTCCCCCACAAGAAGCATCAACCATCTGACGATTTCGTTCGGATAGTCCGTCATAAAAGCATTGCACTAATTGCCACTTGGGTATTTGATGATGCGGGCATTTTCGGAGTAAATCTCTAAATTTTTCCCAAGTTTCATGAAATTCTTCCCCGTCAGATTGGGAGAAGCTCGTGATAGCACGCCTAAATTGGTTTGTTCTTCCTATGGAAAAATATTTCTTTAGAAATTCATGTTGCATTTGAGCCCAAGAGAGAATAGAATTGGCTTCTAATGAATGGAGCCATTGTTTAGCTCTATCCTTAAGGAAAAAAGGAAACAGCCTAAGTTTCAGAGCATCATCAGTGAAGTTCTGAATTTTGACAGTAGTGCAAATCTCAAGAAACTCATCCAAATGTTTATATGGGTCTTCATTATTAAGTCCATAAAAAGAGGGAAGCATTTGGATGACACTAGACTTAATTTCAAAATGTGTAGCAGTGGTGGTATCAGGTAGTCGAATACAAGATGGAGAGGTATAAATGGAAGGAGTGAAGTACTCCTTTAGAAGTTTTGGTTGTTCTTCAGCCATCTCTATAAGTGGAGCAGATCCTATGGTTCTATAGGTGCGGATTTTAGCTCGAAGGGCCCTAATAGAATGCTCTATTTCAGAGTCAAAAGGTACTAATTCGGGAGATTTAGAACGACACCCTAGCATACACTAAGACTCCTCTGATTAGTCAAATACAGTCAAGCATGCACTAAAAAGAAAAACACATCAATTCCTTAAGTTCACCCTAAAATCACTAGACAGCTCCTAACTGGTTTGAAGAGGACACCTAAGCCTCCAATCCGGTCTAATGACTGAGCTGACCAGGTAAGCTCCCAGGTAAGTGGGGGGGTCACGATGCGTTGCAAAGGTCGCACTTAAAAACCACTTGCCTCGAACAGATGAACTGTCTCCCTTAAAGGGACAAAGCTTGCCTAGACATCAACTAAGCCACAGAGCGAAATTGGTGCAACTTTCGGTGATCTTCGTCCTATTGAGCTCGAATGTTCCTAGAGGCCAACGTCTAATTGATTTTAATTAATATGATAGCTATGTGAGAATTGATTCACCTAATTTGGGCAAGAATCTGGTGATGAAATCCAGTTCTTATCTTGTTGGGGTGATTGCCCTTACTATGTGCAGATTAATTGGTGTATGTGTATCAAGCATTGTTGCCCAAGGTGACAACCCAAGAGGGGGGGGGTGAATTGGGTCTTTTAAAACCTTTTAAACTACTTCTAATCTTTTAGATTAATTATGCTAAGTTGTATGGATGCTTAGTGAAGCTTAACCTTAGCAAGAGTATGATTCTAATCTAATCAACTATTAAGCAGTGGGTTCAATAAAAGATTAGTCTAATTTTGCCCTAGTATGCTATTCAATTTAATGATTGAGTAAATTGATTATGCTTGCAACTAAAGGATGCACGAAGAAGAGTTAAGCAAGCTTAATATCTAAGTAAGTGAGTGAGGAGGTCAGTCAACAAAGAGCATCACAAACACAACAAAAATATAGTGGTTCGGTGCACCCCAGCACCTACATCCACTCCCCAAGACCTCTTGGGAATTTCACTATAATCCTAGCGATTACAGCCGGTTGTTTTACAAGCTCACAACCCAACTTGTTGTTTTACGAGCGCACAACGAACTCGGTCGGTTTTCCCAGGCTCACCGACTAGAACCACTCCGATTGTTTTCCCGGGCTCACAATCAAACCCTTACACGTTGGTTTTACCCTCGGCTCACCAACAAACCTATCTCCGTTGGTTTTTCCCTTTGGCTCACCAACAAACCTTACACCGTTGGTTTTCCCTTTGGCTCACCAACAAACCTTTAACCCCTTGATTCAATCCCTTGATTGAATCAAGTTACAAGATATTAAAACAAAGAGTAAAAAC